>NC_057933.1:67030597-67330597 GCF_018555375.3 Anguilla rostrata | reverse complement strand
TCCTCTTGATACACAGTGCACAAAAAAGGTACAGCCTAAAATAGAATGAAGTGTCATGAAATTCCTGAATTCTGTAATATATATCCATAACATGAACAGCATAGCCTATATCCCATTACCTATCTCAATACCTAACCATTTTTGTGTGGGATAATGAGCATGTCGGTGTGCTCTGGGATAATTCTGGTGCCCAGTTTGGTGAAGGTGAGACTAGCAGAGATGAAGATGTGCACAGACGGCACCGATGCTCCAGGAATTGACAAATAGCATTTTGCTAATGCTGCCAGTTCAGGGAAGCATGGCTCATTAACTTTCCACCAGTCAAGGGGATTTGTGTCTAACAACAGAGAAAGGTCTTTTTAAACCAAACATCTAATCACCAGCATTAGGTTATTTGTTGATGGTATATTGAAATTTAACTGTTTAGTTTATAAAATGAATCGATCAAAATTATTGTTAACAATTAACAGTTAATCAATGTATTGTTGACATCCCTAGACTGGGCAAAAATGGGATTCAACAGTAGCTAGGCAGAAACCACAGCTAACCAAGAGAAAAATCAGTGCTAATCTGGATGATCCCAGAGCCTTTTGGGACAATTCTATAGACAGATGAGTCAAAAGTGGAACTTTTTGGACAACATGGGTCCCATTATGTCTGGCATAATACATAAAGCAAATACAGCATTTCACAGTAAGAATATCATACCAACAGTCAAATATGGTGGTGGTAGCATGATGGTGTGGAGATTGCTGCCTCAGGACCTGGAAGACTTGCCATTATTGAAGGAACCATGAATTCTGGTCTGTACCACAACATTCTTTAAAACAATGTCTGATCATTTGTCCATGAGCTGAAGCTGAAGTTTCATTGAGTTATGCAGCAAGACAATGATCCAAAATACTAAAGCAAGTACACATCTGAATGGCTAAAAAGAAGCAGAATTAAAGCTGTGGAGTGACTTAGTCAAATTCCTGACATGAACCCAATAGAATTAAGACACTTCTGCAAAGAAGAGTGGGCTAAAATTCCTCCACAGCAATGTGAAAAATAAAAGTATAGGAAGCGTTCGGTTGCCATTGTTGCTGCTAAAGATGGTGCAACCTGTTATTATGTTTTAAGGGTTCAATTACTTTTTCACATTGGCTAGTTAATGTTTGATAACTTTTTTCATTAAATAAACAAAATAATTTGTCTAATATTACATTTTGTCTAAAGATCTGAAACCATTCAGTGTGACAAATATGCAGTAATAGAGGAAATCAGGAAGGGGTCAAATACTTTTTCACAGCACTGCATGAATGATCGGGTAAATCCAGCCAATTCATTTTCAGCTAGATTGTTTTGAAGTAGATATGTATGTGCATATCTATCTATGTATTTATGTATGTATGTATGTATGTATATATGTATGCCTGTTGCATGTATGTACTGTATGTCTTGCAAAAGGGTGACAGAAGTGAAAGCAGTTAAAGTTTATGATCAGAGAGAACTCAGAACCCTACAGGATCCAATACCCACCCTGCAGTCATTTCCGTGTGCGATGCCATTAGATGATAAAGAAGCAGCGATCAAGGAAACCGCTTCAGCTTCACTTCCTGTCAGTTGCTACGGTGACTGGCCTCACTGTGGTGTTGCACTTGCTGTCTCACTTGAATTCTCCAAAAGAGCTGAGAGAAGAACAACTGCAATAAAATGTAGTCAGGGCTTCTCATTATGAGCACCTCTCTCGATGGCATTTGTTCTGGCTGAATACTCCCTTTGTCAGAGTGAACCCTGAGCTGAACTTCCACTGCTGGAACAGTTTTTATGTGACAGGGGACCAGTTGAATAAATAACTTTTAAGGGTGGGGCCCATGCATTTGTTACAGACTATTCTTTCATAACACAGATTTCATTAAAATTGCATTGAAGCAGTTCACTAGCACAATGTTGTCACAGTTGACAAATCTCACAATACTGTCAATGATAGATCCATTCATATAAATTCATAATGCTATGCAAAGCCTTTTTTTGTACAAATATACAACATCTGTCTATCTGTGTCCTGTATAGAACAGGGACATTTGAACATTTCTGCACTTGTCTAATATACATGACCATATCACGTATGAATACAATACTTTGCTCTTCATGTTTTTATTGTCTGTTTTTTTATTTTATCCCTGTCTGAAATGTCTCATCACCAAGGTAATCCTGTCCAACTGCAATAGCATCCTCTATTAATTCAAAGAGCACCCAGCACGTGCTGCTCTGTGGAGCTACTGATCACATTCAGTGCAGGCACAGTCTCAGCATGTCACTGCACGAAGGCCCACTGTTCTTGATCGGAACATCACCTGACAGCAACTCTTTGCTATATGCATTTTGGGGTTATATTGTCTTTTTGTGGGTGCATTGTCTCAAGAACCAACCAATTATGCCACCTAGTGGTTCAGAGAGAGAGACAGCCATGGGAGCTCCAGTTAAGGAAGGTCACATAGGTTTGAATTCTGTTTACCAAGATGCAGGTCAGCATGACTATAATTACATTACTAAGATGTATCATTTGCCCTGTAGTGTGTTTAACAACACAGTCGTGACTTGTACATATAACGTTTTTTATCTTTCAAGGGAGGGAGGAAGGGAGAGAGAGAGAGTGTTGTGAGAGAGAGAGAGAGAGAGAGAGGGAGAGAGAGAGAGAGAGAGAGAGAGATGACTCCAAACAATACATGCTGGTAATGCCTCACATCACCAGATCAGCTATATACATGCAATTACATTAATTTACATAATTAACAGCTCAAGAAAAACACCATAGCACAAAGTAAGATACCTTCAAACAAGCACAGATATACTTGGAACACATATAGGAAAGATTATTCTCTGTGACAGCATGGGGATATATTCGTTCCAAAGATAAATTAGTTCTCTATTGTTGTATAATTGTTCTTTGGTGTATTATAGCCATTATAATTGGCTTTTCTCTGATTTTCAATTATATTCTCTATTAGGTTAAATTTTGAGGCACTGCGGTTCAGTAATGCCCATATTGGCATCCAATTGAAGACATGGGAGTTATATTATGCAGGATTAGAGAGGTTTTAATCTAAGGATCACAGTTTGAAACCTCAACTGTAAGGTTTCATATAAACGTAAAATTATTATACTCAAAGACAGGTTGTATATCATCCAAATTAATATTTTCCCAAATGCCAGCTCATTTCTGTCACAGAATTTCTGTCTCCCAAGGTTGGAATGACCACATAAGGACAATGTCTTTGTTTTGTCCTATTTCCCAAACCGGTCACCTTTTCTGTAAACTGTTCTGCTCTCATTTCTCCTTTAAGTATGTCTAGGAGTTGGGAGTTTGGAAATGGAAGAAACACAAATCAGACTTCCTTTATCTCCTCCACAAATAGGAAGCATGACACTTGTTTGCCACTTTTGAGATGAGCTGGTATTTGAATGCTGTCCTACCAGATACAAAGACATCAACAAAAACTACAAGCATACTTATGTTAATTTTCTTCTGGGCCTAAGCGGTAGATATGGCTCCAACCAGGACAATTTATGGCAGTGAACCAATCATTGACAAACTTGAATGGTTACAACAAGGTGCTGTCTGGTTAGTTGAGGGAAATTTGAGACATCATGTGCAGTACTGTGAAAATGAAGGGCTTTATTTTAGTATTCTTTTTACACTTCCTGAAAGCGGATTCCAGCAATACCACCTATGGGAGCCGACAGCAATTTTCTTTCTATCGAGATGTGAACTGTCCATTGATACCAAACTTATCAAAATTAGCTCCCATATCCATGACGATATGACATAATTTTATAAAATTATGAAAATATATTGAGAAGGTTTTCTGCATATATTTTAAGTTCTTATCACTATCACTATAATATTGCATATGTAAGTTTACTTTACTGGAAAGATTTTTCCCACAGGAAAACGTTAGCCACTCAGTGATATCTGCCAACCCCATAAAATTTTCTGATTCCCTGTCATTGCTCTAAGAAAGTATAAATTGTTTCCATGTGCTTTCCTAGGAAGTTTGTATGATGGACATGGTAACAGAGTCTACTGCTGACAGCACCTGCATTCCTGCAATAGTTATCACAAAAAAGGGTTAAGCCACCTCCCTTTGAGAGGAGTTTGCCGCTGGATTATTGCAAAATTCTTTCTGAGGATTGTACTTGTCAGAACAGGCAGAGGCAACCCACAGTGTCAGCAAATAGAGAGTGGGGAGGGGGGAGGAAGGGAGGATGAACAAGAGAGGAATCCAATCCACAGAGAGAGAGAGAGAGAGAGAGAGAGAGAGAGATGCATAGATGCATAGGGGTGTGTCTTAACAATTAGTTCTTCAAGGAAGTGCAGCACAAAATATCTTGAAACAGATTCACAGACAAAGCGTAGCAGAGAGACAGAAAACAGAGTTTTGTTTTGTTTCCCTTTTACATTGTGAGCAGAGGGGGATCCATGTAACTTAATGCTGAATACCTGATCCAAGCCAGAGAGGAACCAGAACTTCAGAGGAGGGAGGGAGACCCACAAAAACTCAGGTAAGGACCTTCTCAATTTGGTCATAACCGTCTCATCGGTTTCTGCAGGATTGTGAGGTTGCGAGTAGACAGTAGATATAATGCTGACATTTCAACTTTGTGCACCACACTTCCCCTTCCTCTACTTCAACCTGATATAGTAGTTCACTGTGGTATTTTTTGTTTTTCTTTGTTATTTGCAAAACATGTATCTGAACTGTAGAGAAGAACTGTCACTACTGCTAAAAAAAAAAAACTTTAGTTGTTGGCAGACAGCCTTTGCTTTGCTAATAGCTTGAGGAAGAAGCACATGGTAGAAACACATGGCATGACTTGGCGTGTTCATTCTTGATCAGAGGTCAAAACTGTACAGATAATTTCATTTCTCTTTCTCCACTTTTACACTGATGTTAAACATTCATTGAGACATTCCAGACCCCTGCTTAAATCAAGCTGCAACAGGTAGAGCTGTGGAGATATAGCCACATAGTGATATATGGTCTTTGGAAGTTTATCCAGTCCTGATTGATGCACAAGTTTATCTGCTGGGTTTATCTTCATGAAAATGACTAAAGCTTGTAGACTCTTGTGCTCTTCAAGATTGTCTGTATAGAACAATATCAATTGTGCAGGTACTTTGGTATAAAAAAACGTTTATTTAAAAAGAGTTTTGAAAGAGTTGTTCTGAATCTGAAGGAAATTGCATCTTTATGGTGATGCTGTGTCACTGCAGGGCTGTATAACTGATTAGTTTCACTTCCTTCTTGAACGAACAGAGATGTGTATTCATTTAGAAACTACAACTGGGTCTCCCTTCTTAACAGATATGATCACATTCAGTGGCCTACAAAAGATTTCCTGCTTTTCTGGATATTTTGTTTTTACATTTCCCTTTACCAGTGTACCATTAGACGGCTGTCATTGACTGAGCATGACTGACTACGTGTCAGGAAACATGCAGATATTTTGTTCTGATGTCCATGGTGTGATGCTGTGTCACATGAATATGGCTACACACAGGGGTTACGCCAGGGTAGGCTGGCATGCTGCTCAATGGCAGAGGGAGGGAACTGGAAACTTCTGCTCTTTTGTGGGACGCTACTCTATGGCAGGGGTGACTGGACCAGCCTGATGTCCAGTCCCCACTGACACATGGTCAGGTGACTGGCTTCAGCATGGTCCTGGAGCGCAAAGCTTAGAAAGATTTGATGCAAGCTTTGCAGGGCAGCACTGCATGGTGGCAGACAATACTGCGGTCTCTGGCCAAAGCCCCTGGAAAGTACAGGGCTTACCTCTGCAGACAGCTGCAGGCCACAAGGGACCATCATTTGTGGTATGCTAAATATTTAGCCCACTTCATCACGTGATCCTCCGAATTACCCTCTTCATTTCAACACCTTCCAATTCTGGCTGGATCACCTCTACCTGTCCTGCACAGATGGAATTAAGTGAACCAAGAGAGGCAGGTAAATCAGCCAGGATTTCCTCTGGTCAGAATTCACAATGGCTCAGAGGTACTTTCTGACAACTGTTTACACGCTTTAGCTTTCAATATTTGTCAAATACAAAATTGATTTCCTTTCGAGTAATTTGTTTGGATTGCATTTTCTGACCAACTGAACTGCTGGGTTTCATAGAAAAATGTATAATAGGACTGACATGTATAATAGATCACTGAACAGGGCAGGGGTGTGGGGTGGGGGGTGGGGGGGTGAGGAGGGGTGTCAATGAACACACACCTCTGTTCTAGTCTGAAAATGGCAAGTTAACTTCAGAAATATACAAATTCAATGATATAACCATATTTTATAGATCTGAAAGAGCACAAGTGGGTTCTTTAAACAGAGCTCTAAGTGGGTAATCCACCATGTAAACTATTGACTGCTTTTACATTGGCTGAACATTCTTGGGCTGAAAAAATGTCTGGGTATAGTACATTTTATATAGTATATAGTACATTAAACAGACACTTGAATCATAACCTTTCACCTATTGATGATGCTAGATCATTGTAAGAAGTTATATTATAATGAACTACTTAGGCCCCAATGGTCTGTTCAGCTGTGAGCATCATCACCATAGAACTGTGATGACAATGAACAAGCTGTTTTCTTTTTTGAAACATATCCCTATGAGACCTTTAGACATAGTGACAACATGCTAACCTAATCACCAAACCTAATCAAGGCTATGTTCCAGTATTTACGATCATGGTTATTTATCATTCTGTATTTCCTCATAGTTACAGTTGAATTCATATGATGTCATTTAATGTCAGAGCTTTGCAACTTTTCAACATGAACTGTATTCATTTAACTAGTATTTTTGTTGTAAAGGACGTATTTTTAGAGGTTGAAAAGCACCTTGCTGTCCTGAATCTATCGAAAGCAATGGTATCACCACTTGAGAGAACATTTAAAGTCTATGGCAGCACAGATAACTTATTACCTATTTAATGTTGTACTGTCATTTCTTTTAATCCAGGGTTAAACATTACAAAATACACCTCACACATTAAGAAATCGTACCTGAGATTATAGTTGTATTTGTTGTATCAATACTGACAACAAGCAAGGTAAGAGCTTGTGCTTTGTGCTGAAATAATGTATCCATATCCTGATCTACATTGAGACAATGGTCACCCTCAATTGTAGTGCTATTTCACAACATTGAGGGGAAGCACTTTGGTTACAAAAGCTGTCTGGTGCTGGCTGAGTAAAATCACAGCTTATATTTCTCTTTCAAATCACTGCCAAAAACAGCTACAGATTCATATTCCTGTAGTGAAAATGAGCTGATTGTCTCTCAAATCCCAGTATGCGTATTGCCATGAAATTTGACCAAGAGTCTCTGAAATAGCTGTTAAGCTATTCCAACTATATTATCAATTTAATAGGAACTAATAAAATTAACGTCTCTAATCCCACCAGAGAGAAAGCTTTGTACTGAAGCTTGTCATTAGAGATGCACCACTTGCTGTGCATTGTAAGTTCTCTGCTGTCAATAAGACACAATTTTAATAATTGAAAAATCAATACAACTTATAACTAAATTTAAAAAGGGTTCTACCGATCAAACGTTGAATCAAATCTCCGACTTTAATGTATAGGTAAATATGAGCAGGTGGTTGATGGCTTCCTCCATGTTTGCAATTAATGCATTAACACTCAGATCACTACATAAACAACATGATCCAGAGAGACAAGCTATTTTTATAGTCTATTTAGCTGTTGCACAGCCACAGTTCACAATAACCAGGGCTGAAACCCAAAACAATTGCATCACACATGCTGGGGGAGGGGGGGGGATCTGGCCGGCAGCCAATCACAGTGGAACTTTAGCCCAGTGAAAGGCTCGTCAGCTATAATGATGGGTCAATGGGTAATGATTGGTATGCCATAGAGCTCGGGGGATCCTATCTAGGACCTGAACTGATGGTTTAGGCATTAATATCAAGGCTTCATTTCTTCAGTTTGTTTTCAAAGCAAACTGGGAGTGAGGGCCTGTAAAAGCCTGTCTGAGCTATGCAGCCCACAATCTTTGGTCTCCTGCTTGTCTGAGCAGGCAGTTCATTGCTAGTCTTCACTGAACTACTTCTGGACAAGAGCCCTGGAACTTTCAACAGCAGAACAACAAGACCAGCTGTGTTTGAACAAAACAATAGAGATACAATGCTGCAGAAATCCCAAATTCAAGTACTGTAATACTTGAAATATGAAAAACAGCACACAGCCTAATCCCGCTGGTCCTATAGGATGAAATGGTTATAAGCACTAAAGGAAAGTCAGTAGTAATCACTTGAACGGCAAATCGCAGAGAGACATAGCGATAGAGGGCAATGTTCAGTGCGTTGTGATCTCATATATTCAAAAGACCAAAATTATTGATGACTGATGGGAAGATTATAAACTGAAGGGAGTACTTTGTTTGTCATATTTAATATAAATAAGAGCATGGAGGTTGCACAAGGACTGTAGAATAAAAAAATGGTCTTGCTGGTGAGTATGACTTCTTTTCTGATTCATATAGATGTGTATTGATCTGAAGCCTGCTGCCATGATCACATTTCCCTAAGGAGGATCTTTAGTTGGCTATACTCCTCTCGGAGAATCCAAACAGTCTGTGTAGTAAAACAGTGCTGTTTATGCTATGTGTCGGCTGAACTCTCAGAGGGAAAGGGCCTGTTCCCTCGTAGCACGGCAGAGGGTTTCATTGCCTCAGCCCCAGAAGAGCCCTTTTTCATGACTTCCCTTAAGTGGAGCGTATCCGTGATACAGAAAAACAAACGGGGCATGAGATAAGAATTATAATGATAGACTGATGAGCCGTGACTTCAGCTCTGTCTGGTTGCGAAAGTTCTTCTCAAAGCAAGAACATACTGTAGCATGGTTTAAATGAACCCAAGTGCATGTAGTATGGGCCTTTGTTTTGGATGAACGATAAGGTAGGAATTGTTGGGTAGGCTGTTCTTGGTAAGAATAGATAAGGTTTCAGGATTAGTATTTTTTAAAAGTACATTTATTTCATTATGCCAAGAAAACAGAAATTGGTCTTTATTGATTGAACCCAGTAAGATCCTCTCACTCAAACAATTTGGTGAAGATACAGTGTGTGATAACTCAATTGCCTGCTTGTGGAAAATATCAAATAACAATCCAGTTCAATGCATCTATTGTCCCTTTGAGGATGATGGATGTAATTTTAAGTAAACAAAGGCACACTTCATAAGCAGATGTTTGCACCCTAATAAAGATAACATCAAATATTGCGACAAATATGAAACCTGTACTGTTGGGCAGTTGTGCAAATGTGTGGTGACATAAACTGGAAAGTGATACGACTTTAATAAAACATGCTAATGAACATGCACTTTACTAATTTTCTCTTGTTTGCACCGTGAAATATTTTGACTCCTTAAATCTTTGATTTTGTTGATGCAATCTCAGTCGTCTCATTTTCTTCACACATGGAGGTGCCTGCCTCTCAAACATCTGCCAAAACTCAATCCCCATGGCAACATGGTGGATCCGCAAAAACAAACATGTTCAAGCCAGAGCATTATTATTCATTTCCCTTAACTCCTTCCCCAAAGAGGCAATACACACAATGCCCCATGTGGAGGTTAGAATATCAAGAAGCAAAATCTGCCTGCCTTCTTCACTGTGTTGCTAACTCTTAAGATCATCTCACCGAATTTACCTATAAATGTGCTGTTCTTTGCTATGTTACAATTACAATTACAATTAGGTATTTAGCAGAAAGTCTTTTTGACTTACAAAGTTGTACAGCATCGGGAGTGAACATGGCAGGATCAATGATTAGTCTCCAAGTGCTGTGCATTGGCAGTAAAGAGAAGACCAAAGAACATACAGGACATATACACATATTCCAAAGTAAAAGTCAGAGGACACATCAAACTTAATACAAAGCAAGCAAAAGGAGTTCATCGTAATGTCATAACATGAGGGTCCAAGCATAAGTTCAATGTGGACAAGCGATAGGTCTTGTGTATGGGTTAGGATGGACTACGTGATGTACTGTGGCTAGAGCTGGCTGGGGGGGTGGGGGGTGGGGGGGGAGGATTGTTCCACCACCTTGGAACCAGGCAGGAGAAGAGTCTGGACCGGCCAATCAATGGCCCGTCTGTTGCAAGGAGGGAACGACTAGTCAACCCGATGTAGCAGAACACAGGGTGTCAGATGCACACAGATAACTACTGTGTGTAGTGAAGAACAACAAGGGGAATTCTTAATGTAAACATATTAATTTATTTTCACAAGGATGTCATGTTATGATTGCAGCCTATGAAAATCCCCCTTAATGCATGTAAGTGTTAGTAAGTGTGCCTTGCAATATTTGCAGGTGGCTGTCTTGAAAAATCTGTCAAATAAATAATTGTAATTTGCGGAAATCTAATTTCATTCATTTTTCAGTTTTAATTTAAATACATTTTACCAGATTGCCAGCCATATGCTTGCAGGGACTTTCCTTTTATACAAAATTATTTTAAAATCTCACATTTTCCTGAAATTTTCCAAAGAAAGTTCTTGGATATTTGATGCATATTTCTGGTATGGGTCACAAATATTACTGCAGAAATATTTTGAGAAACTTGCCATCATAGGACCCATTTTGGAAAAATATTTAGGGCCTGTAGGTACGTCCTTTAAGATCCTGTAATTAGCCATTTTTAAAATAGTTTTTCTATTCCAATTTTCTTTTCAATTGGTAGCATAATAATTCATTTCTTAACAATTCATCGAATTATTTGCATTATCGGATAAGCCCCTCCCAAGGGGTTTTTACAATGACATTTTTTCTGTGTTTACTTAACACTGGTTATATCAGAAAACAAGCAAAATAAAAAGGTATTTGTGACCTAAAACTCAACTATATGTTCAATAGTCTGCCTCCATAGGAAGTTCCCCTGTACACAATTTCAGTAAAAAATGACGTCAATGGAATTTTGTGTCCAACATCATCTGGAATGTCCCTACAGCAATACAAAAACCAGTTCCACAGACAATAAGTAAACTACAGTATTTCTAAGTTATGAATCTAAGTCCATGTGTATAGATGATCAATACATGTTTGTCAACCATTGGCAACCCCGATGCAAACTGAACAAAAAGTGGCCCAATGGATTTCCAATGAGATTTATTATGTTATTAAACCAAGTGAATTGTTTTCCATCATAGTTTACAATGCAAGTAAAGTTGTACTTACATGCTTGTACTATGTATTATAATTGTGCTCAGAAAGCTTGATGAGCTTTTTAATCTGCGGTGGTGAGCCTTTTATGCACATCAAGTACAGCCAGTCAGTCATGTGATGGTTTCTCTTTGAATGTGTGTATAAATAGGTTCCAGTAAGTGAGCAAGCATAAAGTCAGAATAAGTGTTCATATGAGTAAGTATACTAATTGTGCCTGTATAACACTTATCAGCAGGTTTAGGGAGTACCCTACGCATACATTCCTGGAATATGCCTGCAAATCTCTTGTCTATTTATCATGTCTGCAAAATAATTTTCACTGGTCTAACTCTGAGTCTCCCTCTCTTCCATCTCAAAGCAACTATGGAGACGTTCAACTCCAAGGATATGGCCATGAAGGCACAGAAGAAAATCCTCAGTCACATGGCCAATAAATCCGTTGTTCATATGTTTATTGATGACACCAGCAGTGAGATTCTGGACGAACTCTACCGGGTCTCCAAGGAGTACACAGGAAACCGCACAGAGGCCCAGAAAGTGATAAAGGACCTGATCAAGGTGGCTGTAAAAGTTGGTGTCCTCTTCCGCCACAACCGTTTCAATGCTGAAGAGATGAAACTGGCCCAGGACTTCAAGAAGAAGTTACATCAGGGAGCCATGACTGCCATCAGTTTCTATGAGGTAAGCCTACCTGTTCCGTTTCTGCTACACACATCTTCATATCCACAAAACCACACTTTGCAACTCTGCAAAAATGTGAGGCACGATTGGTAAGGATACACACTGACTTAAACCAATGTTTGAATAAAGAAAGTTCTAAGCAACACACCAAATTCTTCATATTCAAAGATCAAATCTGTAGCTGCAGATAACTTTAGAGATATAAAGATCAAATTTAACTCAAGATCAAATTAAACCCTTCAAATGACATTATGGGCTGCTGGGTAGCTCATCCGGTTATGGCATCATGCTATGGTGCATGGATGAGCCCCACAGTCTTGGACTGATATCGGGCTACGCTTGTGCTGACTATGGCCAGTAGCTCCATAGGGCTACTGGCCATGTTACACATGGCATCTTTATTGCCATGTGTAACAAGTACAATGGAATGCTTACTCCCCATTCACTCCCGCAGTATAAATTCTAAAACATAGATATCAACAATAGATAAAAAGTAAGTATGTACACAATAAGTACAGAAGTAAGTAAGACTTTTCAATACTATGGCGCATTATGGCAGGTGGTGCAAAAAAGTGGTAAAGTGACCAAGTGCAGTACAGTAATGATAGCAGCATAATAAACACAATAAAAGGTCTTCCTCTGATTCCAGTTTATGCAAGCTTAGCTGTAGTCTTTGGTGTGAAAAGAAGCAGACTTGTGACAGCATGTGTTTTAGAGAAGAAAGAAGGTTGTCCACACTCACCAGAATTAGCAGTGGGGTTCTCGCGTGAACGTGGCTGCAGTTGCAAACAGTTGGCCATTCCAAATAAGGGTGGGAATTGGACATACTCAGCCCCATGTTGGGTGCCAAATTTAATTCATTCATTCATTCATTCATTCATTCATTCATTCCTCTCTCTCCTTTCTTCCACTGGCCAGGTGGAATTCACCTTTGACCAGACAGTGATTTCAGAGATCTTGACAGAGTGCAGGGACATACTACTCAAGCTGGTGGAGAAGCATCTCACGCCAAAATCCCTTGGACGCATCAACCACGTTTTTAATCATTACTCTGACCCAGAGCTGCTGGCCTCCCTCTACAGTGCGGAGGGGCCCTTCCGCCCCAACCTCACCAAAATATGTACCGGCCTCAACAAGCTGGTGGAGGAGGACAAGCTATGAGTTGGTTGACATTCACGGGACTGAATGCCTGACTGTGGGTGGACCTGCTCAGAACTGTGTACCAGGGATGAGTAAGCAACATTACCTAAAAAAGATTAAAGTCTAAACAACAACTGGCTTTGAACAACTCACACACAAATCCAACCACATTAGATGTGACACCCATGCTAAATTGTCTTACTATAAGGCGATTTTGTCCCACCCAGTCTGCTGGATTTGAAGATGAGGTTAGCACTCTAAGTGGTTTATTTCACATGACATCCATGCACATTCAGCTGAAGAGTAGTTATTTCAGTGTTATATGAAGAGACATCAATTTTTTTTGTGTTTGTCTGAGGGATTAAAATTCTGTTTTACTGGACACTGTAAGAATTCCAAGCAGGATACGGACAATTTCAGCCTGTGATTTTTGGGCCAGAAGAGAATTTCCGTCCTGCATTTTCTGTACACAAAACCTTCCACTTCCTTGTGTGAATGTGTCCCTGTGTATGACATTCCCCAGGATAAATAACTGAACAAAAATTATTAAAATGGAACAGAGAAGACTGAACTGTAACCAAGGTAATACAACATTATTATTATTATTATTATGCATAATAATAGCAATCATCATAATAAACACATGGAATATTTATTATTACTGAAAACTGTAAGTGTAGAATTGTCATTTCACTGAATGATTGGGTTTCATTACTATATATATATATATATATATATATATATATAAGGAATACTGGATTTGAATAGTTAAATTTGAGGGTTGGATATTACACTGCCATCTACTGATTAAATGTGGTGTTGTGTGCTATGTATACAAATATACATAAGATTGTTCAAAACTACTGAGATTTATAGATCTGAAATGAATTTATTAAATTTGTTAAATACACTCATTTTACAATTATTTGAAATTAGACTGTAATTTAAGCATTTTTACATTGAAGCTCAATATGGATTCCATATATACCTGTACTGTAAATAAAATGCCTATATGTAACAATTGCTCACTTTATTGGTTCACTGTTGCTGTGAATCGCTGTCAATATGTCCATAGCTGTAACATCATTATATAACAAAACCCTACCTTGAAAGATGTATCAGAGACCAAAACATTTAAAAAAACAACTCAGTACACAACAATACACAATAATGCATCACACTCAATACAGAACATCACACAATGGTAATTACATGCTTGCACACACAAAGGATCAATGAAGCATGGATTTGCATTTAACCATATCATCATGTCTGGTCTAAAACTAGTAAATGTTGCAAACTAATACTAGAAGTATTACAACACACCTCTGGGTGTGTTGTTCCATATAAAAACACTGCCCAAATTCTGTATACCTGAACAGAGCATTACAACATGAAGCAAAGTTCTTGTTGTTCAATTTGGTTGATTTAATAAATAATATATATTAAAATGTGTGACATTTATTTCCAGTTTTTATTGTAATGGTGGGTCCAGAATTATGTTTGTATACTGCATAGTGTAGTTTTGTTTTCATTACTCTGGCTTGAAACCAGCTCACAGTGAAGTACAATTAATGAAATGGGATCACGGAGTGCATATGCAATTTTGCCATCTCTACAGTCATTGGTGTTCTGATAACAGAACTTACGATGGCTAAGTTCATCATCACTGTCATGCACTGACAATGCATTGTCTCTCTTCTGGCAGGATTGAATAATGAAAAAAAAGTTTTAAATGACCCTGCCTTGTCACATAAATATATAGATTGGGTTATTAAAAAATGTATATTTATACATAACAGCTGAAGATGAATTGTCATAAATAATTTCACAGACCAGGTTTTATTTTTAAATTAAATTTGAAATTAAATACTAGATCAAATGGTAGTCCGAGTGCTATTTGGGGTCTGTGCTGTACCACAGCAATGATAAAATCAACTCTTCCATGGGTGCTACAACAGGTGAAAGCAGATAACAGCTGTCTGCTATAAACCAGCAGACATCTGCAAAAAGCATATACTGCCCTTATATTTAGAAATGCAGAAAAAGCTACATTAAATCCTGCCCATAATGTAGCACAATGTCTGGCCGGCTTTGATGATGAAAATAAATAACTGGAGATATATGAATAGAGTAAATGGTTGAATTTGTCATTTGTACATTCTCTCAACTAGTATGTAGCTGAGTTTAAGGGATTTCATAAATGACCAGCTGATAAAGGAGTACTTTGGCTGTCCTTTGCCCATGTCTACAGTTTTTTCTCCCTTCATGACAGACATCCTTGTTTACATGTCTACAGCTGAGGAAGTTTATTCAGAATTCAACCAATTTTGCATAATTCTGCAGCTCAAATGTGGGTGGATCACTTTAAACAAAACAACCAAACAGAGTCCTGCTTCCCCACATCAAAGCACTGAAAGCAGACAAAACCAGGCAGGCGCACAGATAGAAGCCTTTATTCGCTTGGAGAATATAGCTCAGGGGCCAGGCTTTGCATGAAGGCACATCCTAGATGTTCAAAAGGCATAAAACAACAGGGCTTTGTAGAAAATATTATATTTAACCAAGATGTGTTTTCTGAAGGCAAATTAACAAATGCTTCCAGAGACTGAAAAAAATGTCAGAAGTGATTACTAAATTTTCTAACATTTTCCATGAGCATAACTCAATACTTACCTTTTTTCACTATATTCAACATTTTTAAAAGACATTTGCTTGTTTTTAATCAATCTGACATGTGCAATCCTGTATTTTTAGACCTTGGCCTTAAAATTAATTTAACACAATTGTTTGGCAAAAAGAATGGATGTTGACATTTATGCCATATATATCTTCTTCTTCCTCAGAGGCCATTCAATGGGGAGACCTTAGTAGTGAAGCCCAAAAAAAGCAGTTTGTCTCTGCACATTTACTAGGTTTCACAGTAAATGTGTACGAGATGATCCAGAGTTTAGTTTGGTCAACACAAGCCATCCATGTAAGATGTGTCCCATACCAATATTAATCTGCAACATTTCATTTCCTTCATGCCAGTCTATGCCAGAAGAGGCCAAACTGAGGTGCCTACAGCAGGTGCAAAGCAAAACACAAAGTCATCAAATAGACACGATCATGGCAAAACAGTATAGCTCAATGATCATGCTTGCACTACTTCAGTAAGAATATCACACTGGGTTAACCTTACACTTCTGTAAACCATCTTACAAAGGTAATCAGACAAGGAGCAATACAAAAATTCACAATCAAGAAATACGTCATACTGTTAGAGATAAAGGCTGAATAACCCACAGTTTACTGGCAAGGCCAGCAAATAACAATTCTTTCTGTTCTTTACAGTGGCTGAGACATTACCATTGATTTTGGAGATAACAGAATTTTCACCAACTGGAATAACACAAAGTAATAATGACACATAATCAATATACAAAACCCTTTTAATATTGGGCAAAGGGTACAAATCAGTAGATCTATTGCGTGGAATAAAATAGTTACACTCATTCTATATTCTTTCACATTTTTGTAGTCTGGCAGAGGCACAAACACACACCCACACGTCAGAAATGGGCTCATTTGTGCATTTCATCAGTCTTACCTTGTAAATGAGCTGACGTGCTTCAGTGTACTTGCTCTAGAGTGCAGGTGGTTTTTTTATTGACCAGTCTAACATCTAAAACTGGCAAATATGCCACCGAAGTATGACACATACTTATGACAAAGTCTATAAACACTGAAACATTTTTTTTCTAAAATACAGACAGACACACACATATTTAATTATTTATTTTTCTGCAGGATCCCTGAACTTCACCTATTAATAAATAGTGCATAAGATAACATCTATCATGACTGAACAGTGCATTTTTCTGCCATTTTTTCTTAATACCAGCCTATATTAAAAGGTCAAGAATACTTAGAAAACTGTTGCAAAATGTCTGTTGCTAATTGTTACAAACAAAAAAAACATAACAAGCACCCAATGATCCTTAAGTTCTTACCTTATAAGGTAAGAACTTCAGGATCAGCCAGTTAAGCCTGCTGACTTAAAAATAAAAACCATGGCATACTGTACCTGCCTCCCTATAAAAGACAGGCAACAATGACATCACAGTTCAAAGATCTCATCCTCCTTGTCCTTCAGTTTCTTGGTGCATTTGGTGACGGTGAGTGGGACAGCCCCCAGCACGGCCCGCTGGTGGGTCCTGAGAGAGGAACTGAAGCTATGGGACTCCGTAATCTGACTGGCTGAGGCTCTGCGGGTGTGAAACTGACCCACACTGAAAAAACAAGAAAAGCAAAAAAGTCATAGGTTAAACATATGACTTACAATAAGGCAGGAAGGATAAATAGTTTACTCAAAATGACAACAGCCTGACATCACAAAGTCAGCCATTTAAAAAGAGCGCCCGTGAACACTACGCTCAGCAAGAAATACGGGTCTTTCCATACATTCATTTATTGCCATACAAAATTATATACTAGCAATGAATCATACAAACAATGTCCAGATAAAGACTACCAAGCAACATGCACATAAAATGAGTTGAAAATGTATTAAATGCAAGACAAAAAAAGCAAAAACATGCTTCAGTGGCCTTATAAGAAATCTTCAAATCTTGATATTCTTCAAAGGTTTAAAAAAATACAAAAAAACAACCATAGGTGGAACTTCCTATGAGTAAATGAAGTGGGTAAACTGATGTGAACTTACAGTGCTTCCTGTGATTTATAAATATGCAGCTGCCAATTTTTAGACGTCTAACAAATAAATATTCTGAACATGGGACTACTGCTTAAGGTTTAAGGCCATTGGTTTTCAGATCTTCCATCCAGAAGGCCAAATGAACAAAAAACAAGAAGCATGAATTAACAGATTAACAAGAATATCTGCTGATCCCCCCGCACAAAGCACACAACTGAACAGTGGACTGGTGGTCACATTTGGACTTGCTGAAGGGCAGAAGGATCAATTACCTCTTCAGCAGAACCTCACACTAAACTATCACCACGCCACATTAACAATACTGTTGTATTATATGACATGTATGAAAAATATCCTTCTGCATAAGAAAATCTATATATGCTGGTTACCTTCCTGGTCATTATGTTTAAACAATATATAACAATTATGCTTTCTGAGAAGTGGCGTCACAGGGCGACATAGCTCAGGAGGTAAGACCGATTGTCTGGCAGTCGGAGGGTTGCCGGTTCAAAACCCCGCCCTGGGCGTGTTGAAGTGTCCTTGAGCAAGACACCTAACCCCTAACTGCTCTGGCAAATGAGAGGCATCAATTGTAAAGCGCTTTGGATAAAAGCGCTATATAAATGCAGTCCATTTACCATTTACCAGAAGTTTCAAATTGTAATTTCATTAAATTACAACCTGTAGAATACATCTGAGGTTATACACAAAAAATGCTCTCTTCAGTTCTCTTCAATCCGTAGCTCATTCCTTTATAAGAGACTGTGGATATAGTCTTGGAGTGTGCAAACAGTTGAAATGGTCCAATATAAATGGCCTAGTAGAAGAATGTAGGAGACCCACATGTTGTTGCATGAAAATAGATAAAATCCAAAGGAAAGGCTTAAGGTGGCCTGTATACATCATCAGTTTGAGAGAATTCTCCTCTCTCTACTCAAAATCTAGTTAAATATTTAAGATTAGAATTTTAATACATAGCTATATTACTCATGTTTTGTAGCTTAATGCTTAACATTGGTAAATTGTAATAACTGTTTGTATACCAATCGATGTTTGGCCTGCATTGATTGGATATTGACTGTTGTGTCCTAATTAGCCAGCTGTGCCCTATTTATCATTTGTATGCCTATTTATCACACATTTTACAGCTTCAATGTGAACTACTGTTCCATATGCATCTAGACGCTGATGAAGGTCTGTGACCGAAATGTTTGTCTTTCACCTTGAGCACTGCACTTTATAATAAACTTGTATTTTTCCTAAAAGCCTCTTCTTTGGATTGTATTCACAGTTATGCAACACTGTGGGTCTGCCACATTTTCCACTAGCTTGTTAATTTACCCATTTTGTTTAAGTTTAAAGGATGAAATAAACAGGCATAATTTAAGAGCCAACAGAGAACAATCCCTTTTTTAATTAAAAAAAAAAACATCAGTAGGAATTGTATATGTACAAAGTTCCAAAAGTAACATGCAAGATGGCAAATGTATGTTGTGGTTACTGATGCCTTGCTCTGTAATTCAGCACAGTTTAGCAGCTGCTAGTGAGGATAATTGACACATAAAATGTGGTATATTGGGCTGAACCCATTTTCTCTGCAATGATAGACAAGCTATCTGCCAAGATGCTACAGCATGGATTCAAGATATAGCTACAGTGTGTATATTTTTTCGATGTAGTCTACATTATAAAACTGTGTACAGATGGTCAGAAGATGCACATCCTAAAGACTTAAGTGCACCCTGTTGTCATTCAAAACTGAAATATACAATCCTCACTTGAACCATAACACAATAGAATTGTTTCTTTCCAGGAAAATGTTGCCTTACCCCTTCTCTCCTTCTGCAATCTTCCTAGCAGCAGCCTGTTTGGACTGGTCGATTGAACTATCTATCCTTTTCAGGAAGTCCATTGGTGAGATGTCAGACTCTCCCTCCACCCCACTCGCATGCCCATCACCTGTCCCGTTGTCTTGCCCAACATTGTGACTCTGGTCCTCTCTATGGTCACTCTCAGCCGATTGGCTGGATACTTTTTCTGCCGACTCTACTCCATTGTTAGGTGAATCAGGGTCGGTCAGCACTGGGATGGAGAGTGACTTCTTCAGGAATATGGAGTCGTTGGTGTACAGTCTATTTGCCCTTTTAATCTGTTCCATCTATAAAACAGACACATGCATGTTTTTTTCTGATGGTTTAGGGTGTAGTGTGATGAAGCATAGTGGGGTTATGCAGATAAAGATTAGAACTAGACATTGGTTTTCAACAGAGAAAACAGGTCATCCGCTACAGCTTGCGTTTCCTCATTCAAAAACACATTTACATGGGCTAAGTTAGACATCTGTTGACAGCAGATGGTTGAGAAGTTAAACTGTATCGTTAGCTAATGTGAGCTACAAACAGGCTATATCAGATTCCAAAGGCTTCTTCCCATTCATTTGCATTTGTTAAGCGTTTCGTTTCGTTTCGTTTCATAGAACATGTTAGACATTGTTCGAGTCTTTGTTGGTTCGAAAATGTAAGTTACCCAGGTATACCGGATAGCAAACATTAGCTATGTAATTGCATTCCAGAGATAGCTAATTATACCTCAAGCAACTAACTTAAAGAAGAAAAAAACTTTTATCATTGTACTCACTGATACGCCATACTTCAACGCGAGTCCTTGCAGTGTATCCCCTGGTTGTACTTGATGTTTTACCCGTCCCTGTTGCACTGGTGACACGGGAGAACGTACAAGACTACCGTAAGACTTGGTTCGGTTCCCACGAAGAAGCCCCGTAGCGCCAGCAGGAAAGGGGGCCTGTTCAGAGGACATGGAGGCTGTGGTCGTGTAGCCACCGTAACGGCGGAAAAATATAATTACTAGTTAGCTGACTTTGGCTAGGTCCGTTTTGAACATTGTTACTGGCGTATGTGGAAAAAAAATTTAGAAAGCGAACCAATTCGTTTTCATGACGGGCAACAACATATTTGTTTCCCAGTTTACCATTAACGTTTCCACGGCATCTGGCTAGCTAGCTATATCAGTAGACGCAAAGTAGTTGGCTAACTAGGAACCTAGCTTCAGCTAAACTATTAGCTACAGTATGTAGCTTCGATAGATACATAGCTAAAAACACAAGATAGCCCAATTAGATCTGACGCGGAAACAGACGCTCATACAAATAAGTGTTATCTATCGAGTTAACACGCCAGATAATGTTTTATGTATTCAAGCTTAACAGCGTTGCTGATTCCAGTTAACCATTACACCCAGCAGCGAGCTAAATAAAATGTCACGGAACACGACTAGCTCAATCTAGCTAACGCATGCTAGCGTGAACTCCTCGGCACGTTCACAAGATCTAGCCGGTGCCGCCTAGCTACATAGCAAGCTAACACAAGGTCCTGCTACTTTCTGATTCAAAATGCGAACATAATGCAAGTGATGTGGCTGGGCGCAACATTCTGACATAAAGTCTGTTAGAAAGCAGCAGATTGTAGCTCCCTCAAAAAGAGTTTTTACTGATGTTGCCAGATTTCTTAGAATGGACAATTACCAACTGCATCTCATGTAAAATGCATCTCTGACCACCATTAATGTTTGTAATTGTACAAGGTTTCATATATAAGTAAAGCAAGCAGGGAAAAGTCAAAGGGACTTATTAAAACTATTGTTTGCTGTTTAAGAAGGTCGATTTCACATTAAGTAGCTGAAATTGTTCACAATCTCCTTGGCCTGTAAATTAAGTTAAACTCAGTGCCATTTTAAAATGGCTATTCCGAAGTCACAAATGAAAACAAATGACTAAACACTGAACAAATTAAATATATTTATTTTCATTTACATTGCTTTTGTGTGCTTATGGAAAAGTAATATATGTAGCTAAGCCGTCGGTTTTAGTATATGCACCCTGCAGGGCTGAAATTTTGTCAATAATGAGGAAAGCAGGGGCAAAAGAGGAGGGTGTGATATGGTTCGGTTTAAGAGAGAAGATGGAATGAAATTTGGACATAGTTTTAAATAGTACTCCTAATGAGGAAGTAGATCAGTGAGAGTTGAGATGTGGGAGAAGTGACTGTTGTTATCTTGCCCAAAATCAAATTTATAGAGAGAAATCTTGGTTAAGAATCTGGGAGATAAGGGGATAAATTATGATTTGAAAGAATTATAACAATGAAATTCAGGGAATAGGTGTTATTTTATATTTCAGAGGTTAATCAACAGGATGTAGTTTTTTTGTTTTTGTTAGGCTGATTCACACTCCTTCCCATTTGGTGGCGGTAATGCTACTAAACGTTCGTTCTAAACCACCCAAACCCATAAAGAAGAAGAATAAGAAGAAGAAGCTCAAGCTAGTGATCTTTGGAAGTGAGATACTGAAGAATTGCTTTCAGGTTATTGAACAGCAGCTGAAGGTTTCGAAATAATGTCATTTAAAAGAGAAGGGGACGATTCCAGTCAATTAAACATTCTTAAGGTAAGCAGTGTTATCACGACGGTAACGTCAATGTTAAATATACATTCACTGATGGCTAGCTTGGCAAATGAAGTCATAACAGCATGATGGGTTTTACAGCAACTACGACGAGGTTCAGTTTTTAGCTATTTAGCTAGGTTATGTTTCTTTCTCAGAAACGACGTGTTGCAGATCTCTTGTCAAACTTCATTCCTGAAGACGAAGCTGCCTTAATGAAAAACGGAAGGTAAGAGCAGTCGCATTCTAAAGCCAGCATTGTCCAGAACGTTTTAGAGCTAGCTAGGTAACTAGAGTTATGTAAATTGTATCTTAAATAGAAAAATGTGTGCACAGTTATTTTTTTACATTATAGATTTTCGAATGTAGACTTCTAACAATTTTTTTGTAATACCTACCGACCTTTCTACATTTAGGTACACCTGTTTAGTGTGCTCCTACCGTCCTGTGTTTGATACTGTTGACATGCTGACTGTTCACAGAAAAGGAAGGCGCCATCTAGAAGGTATGGTCATACCAAAGAGAATCTCTTTGGTCATACCTAATATGTTTGCTTTGTTGTTTGTCAATCCATTGGACCGCCTGTCACTGACTTTCCTAAATAACTCGCTGATTTTCAGGGCTGAAATGGTTTTATGGAAAGAAGACAACGTTACAGAATGAATTAGAGAAACGTAGGCATCATAATTATGTTCAGGCGGAAGAAGGCAAGCAGGTATAATGTTAAATTATTTTACTTACGTATTTTTCTACAGACCTTCGTATACTACACACATGCTCAGAAAACCCAGCATCCAGAGTAATAATGTCTGTGGTGTTTGGTTTTTGTTTTTCATGTTGTGTTACTCATTGCTCCATGACATCCACTATGCATTCTTTCTCAGGAAGAAGCAAAAGCTGCTCCTTTACTTGCACAGACCCGTAGTATTACCCACCATGCCCTGCTGAAGTCCATACCCTATAGCAGCTGCCACAAAAAAATAAGGTGAGGATCAACAAGCTTGGTATGTTGCTGAAAGTAATTGAGTGCTGAATTTTCCTGTGGCCTTTAAACAAATGGATTGTGAGAGAAATTCATGAACAAAAATCTGTCCAAATGCATTGCTAATAAAATATTTTCCGAGCTACTGCCAATCTTGTACATGCATTCTTCCTTGGGTTTCTGTAGAACACAGTGGGCTGCATTTGACGTACATAAAACAAATCCCATGCCATGCTTTGTAGAATCATCACTGATACTGTGTGTGTATGTATGTACATATATATATATATACTATTCCATTTTGAAGGTAAAGACCATATCTTAATGCTGTACTTTTCTTGAGGTACAATGCTCTTTATTCTTTGCAGTTTGATTTCTCTCTGTCGTAATCTTATATCAGATTAGAGATTAACTGTGTGTTTCTCATAGTTTTTCTTTGATTCCCATTAGCTTGAAGTCTGAAAAAGGCTCAGCTAGCTCTGGTCTGGATTGCCAAACTTTCACCCCCCCCACCAACAAATCTTCAGCACTAAACCCGGCACCATCTGCTGAGATGGTGGGAGGCGTAAGGAAGGTAACCAGATCTCTCCCAGATTACTGCTGCAGCACAAAAGGTACGGTCTTATTAATTTGTTATAATGTGCATTATTGCTCTGTTGTCCTTGAATAATGTGTTTTTTTTGTGATTATGTAGCTATATTCAACATGTCTTCACTTGAATTTGTGACACTCCAATCAGACCATCAGACACAGCCACAAGCTCAGAAAAAACAGGAAGCAGTCAGGAAGAAGTCTAGGCCCACAATTCCCTTGGACCCTGAACCCATATCAGCACAGAGGCGCAGAGAGCTGGATCACTATCTCAAACTGAAAAGGTACAGTAATTCTGCTGTGAAAGCAGTTCAAGTCATTTCAAAATTACATTTGTAATTACATTAGTAAATTATTAATTGTTAGTGAGTTAAATCGTAGCCAAGTATCAAATGTATTTTTTACTTTTATTCTTTTGAACATGAAACTTAGCGGTCTAGCGGATAACATTTCATCCAGCTCCTTGTCAGTTGCACAAACTCTACTGATATGGTTTGAAATAAGGATAAAATGGGGTGTTGGGCATGATTCTGAACTGGGTTACTTACTACATAGTTTATCGTAATTTTTTGGAGTATCAAATTTTTTGTTGAATCATTGTTTTCTTAGTAATATTAAGTAATCATCTTGGGTAAAGCAGAATCTGGTGTTTGACATACATTCTTGCAGTTCTGCTCACCCCCCACTGAGTGTCACTGTGGCGTGCATCTCATGCTGTTCCCTTGTGTGTCTGTTCCTCTCAGTTCCGGATGGCTGCAGGACAAAAACGGCAGTTGGGTAAAGGATGAAAATGTGGAATTTGACTCAGATGAGGACCAGCCCTCTCCCCTCCCCCCTCTTCCCCACAGCACTGAGTTGACAGACATCCCAGAGCAGGAGCAGCTCTGACCCCCTGACCCCTTATCCCAAATGCACATAGTCTGCATTTCCCCAACCTGGCAACCAACCAGAGGACAAGTGCAGGCACTGAAGAGAACCCATGGTCAGTTCTGTGATCGGAGTTGTCACCTGGAGGGAGGACAAAAAGGATGCTATTTTCAGCACCCTTTGTGTTGTTCTTTCTCTCCAAGTTGATTTGCTTTTAAGACCTTCCATTAGAAATAAGTCCAGGCCAGCTTACTCTAAATCAACATCAGCTATTCTAATATTAGTGCTAATCTGAACGAGAGCTGCCACTGGTTAGAGTTCTTCATAGGTTTCATGGTATGGTCATTCATACTCCTCTGTGACCCACAACTGTCCACTTCGAACAAATCTAATTTCCCCATGGTTTAAAGAGAGCGAGAAGGCTTCATTTAGAGTGGCTAGCTGGCTCCTAAAGATCTATGTCTATGTTTAACTCAGATTGCAGCATGTTAGCATAGGGGGATTTTACATGTGTGTTGAGGATGGTGCCAGTGTTTAGTTTTCCAAGTTTATTTTGTATTTTAAAGTGCCCATAGAAAGAAATTCCAAAAAGGTTAATTTATTAGTATGAGGATATGTTTAACATTTATTTGTTGAATTATATTTGAAGGCTGGATGATAGACTTGGTTTATTGTATATGCATAATAGTCATGCTCTAAATGACTGACAGCTTCCAAATTGAATTTTTGTGAAAAAATATTTTTTACTGAGCCAATGCAGCTACGTGGACCATATCTGCAGATGTTCTCTTAAGGGAACAGGGTATAACGATATATAGAAATGTTGACAATTATTCCAAACTCTGTAACTACCAATCATATGTGCCATCTGTAATATCCCAGAATTGACATCATTTGTTTATCATTTCTGAGTGAAGATATTATCTTTTGCTATATGGCCTGAGCTACTGATCAAAAATGTTTACACAGTTTCCCTGTCTCAGCAGTTGTAGTCTTACCATTGTCTGGCTACCTAGACATATTTACATATTGTATTTATTGTATTACAACATGTACTAAGAACACCTGTATCATCTGTTGTGACGAGTTATGCTTGTGGTTCAAAAATGTGGGGACCACTGTGCTCGCATTGTGTTTTGCTTAAGCTGGTTATTTCAGTGAAAGTCCGGTTGTGTCCTTCACCTTGGTACCGCCCTTTAAGACCAGTTATAACTGGCTGTGTGGGAAACCAAAGCTTTTTTTCTGTGGTCAGTACACAGGGCAGTATGCAAAGGAATGCGGAGCAGGTGAGGTGTCATTGGACATGCTGTGCGTGTCATTTGATTTATGCATATCTGGTTTATCCAAGTGTTGGTGAAAGCCAAAAGGGAAACATAGGATGTATGCCAACACCAGCTGTAGCTCTCCTTATTCTGCCGCATGTTGTGGTGTCTGTGAGTGCAGCTCCTGTGACACATTCCAATGTTGATCTACAGCACTCTACATGAAACAATGTGCTGTTCTCAACTGGTAAGTCCAATGTTTCACCATAGCTCCAAGTAAGTTTAACTTGTTTCCATGAGCATCGGTTTCATCCAAAATACACAGACGCCGCACATTAAGGTATATTTGATGAAGTGAAAATTGGACCCTTCTTTAGACTGTGAAAGTCTTGAGAGGTTAGCAGCTGTTCTGGAGAGATCTGTAAATCTCCACTTAGTCTTCCTGGATGCGGTCTCCACTTGCCTTATAAATGCAGGAGTATTTTGAGCACTTGTAACCCAACCGCCACTGAGCTGGTTTCTTCCACTGTTTACCCTCCAAGCTGCTGGTATAAATAGGCCAGGTGAAGGAGGGGGCCTGACATGCCCTCCATGGTCATTGTCTAGTTGTGCAGATATTGTTCAAGACACCTAGAGGCACTGCTCTACTTCAGATGTATATAAGTGGTGTAGCATCTGCCCCATTGACAGTTGGTACATCAATAACACCTTTTATTTTTTATGGTTTCCTCCAGTGCTTTGTGACCAGACCAATGCGACTGAAAATGTCATTCCAGAAATTTCTCAGTGGTATAAAAAATAGCAGTTATTGAATATTAACCAAATAATTTTACAATTCTGGGTTGGTTAAGCAAGACCACCTAAACCATGAAGAATTTACGCATTTATTCAAATTATTTACAGAAAAATGGTTTATGATCAGCAGCTATTTGAAATTTAGTACAATTGTGGGGACATTTTGTAGAATTTTGTTGAAAATGTTTGTTAGTCACACACTACCTACCACAAAGCTTTCCCTTCTCCTGAGATCAAGTCAAAGTACATGTGAGGCCTTGAGGTGAGGCTCAAGCAGAAAAACCACAGCCTACAGAATCAGTATGTTGTTGATTGGAAATCTTTGGCCTGGGAAGGATAACAATGGACCATGTACATCAATTGGCACAAAGGGGAATTAGGTTCATCATAATCCACTAGCAAAGCTGATGTTCATTTGGGTTTCAGTCTTGGAGCCATAATGTAGTAGAAAGCCAGAGAGCAGGCTCAGCTCCTCTTAAAGTTATGTGGGCTTCTTTCATCTTACTCTCTGTTGGCGAACTGGAAGAAATAATGGGAGGGAAAAAGACAATGATAAGACTAAATGGGGACATCAGTCATGCACAATAGCATCTTGTCATTTCATCTTTCCGTCAATCAAAGATTATAAATATAACTAAAATTCCCAGGAAAATCAAATCCATTAAATACCAATTAGATGAGTTGAGATATCTAATAAAATGCCCTTGTCTTAAAAAATATATACAATTGTATCAAAACAGATTTAAACCCCTGATGAATTTTAAATCTTTTCCCAAAAAAATAAATTCTGTCTCTTTTCCATTAAGACAATTAATAACATGATATTTGCCAGTAGTTCAGACGGGATTGGATTGTGCTCTAATGAGCACCAAATAGGACAGGCAGTGCACAGACAGATGGGCATGGACGTACGGATGTCGGTGTTCCTGGTGATGGCCATGGCAGCCCTGGCACGGGGGCCCTGCTGGGTGAAGTGGTACCCAATTCTCACAATGGCTGGGTTGTTTTCCAGCATGTTGGCAATCTCCATTTCCACAGAGTCTCCTAACTGCTGTCTCTGTAGGTAAAGGGCAGAAGTGTATTAGAAATTGGAGCTTCTGTGAGACAGAGAGGGACACTATTTGTGGTATAACTGCGACACTGCAACAGAAAGTCAAGAGGGACTTGAGATTCAGTAACAAAGCTCACCCATTTTCATATTGTGTTCATATCACAAACTTATTCAGGGAAGCCATGTCTGATTCTTCGTTTGAATAATCTGTCATACTTGTCTCTAAATACAAGCCCCCAAAGATCCTATCATTGCCATCTGCATCTGATGCAGACTTGAAAATTGTGCACACATATCTGAGGTTTAATGATAGCAAAATATTGTTTGTAAATATGTGACATTTCAGGCAGTAATGATGATCTATCTGTCAAACAGGCCAATAGTTTTGGTAGGGAAGTTGAATCAGAGAGGAGAAGGCTCTTAGTTCTTTGGTTCTCCAAAACCAGCTAACAGATTTTTTAAAAATGAAGGTGGCCATGTGAACAATCTGTGTGAACATGGCAACAGTGAAATTCATGAAGTTTGACCTTTTCTGTAATCTTAGGCATAACACTTTACCTCATTTATATTGATATTATAGACCCCCCCACCACATATCTGACCTGATTGCCAAACTTAATTTCAGTCAGTGTTGTGTTCACAGCCAGGGCCCTGATGATAGCCTTCATCCCATCCCCGGTGATGAAGTTAGACTCAATGTTAAGACTCTGCAGGCTCTTGTTGGCCTGCAACATTTCAGCCACAACCTGGGAAACAAGGAAGCACTATGTACAGGAACAGCTACAGGAAATGAGCGACCACTGTCGCAACACCTGCAGGTAAACAGCACCGTCACATGGCTCAAACCAAGGAGGATAACAAAGTAGCTTTCTCAACAGAAAAGCAAATATCCGCTGACTTAGAATATATCTTTGAGAATAGAAAGAGAACTCACAAAAGCCACAGGGTCCCCGCTGCGAGTTCCAGCAATGCTCAGTGTCCTCACATTAAGGTTAGTCTTCATGGCCTGGAAGATTTCTTTCAGTGTTTGGATGGGAAGGTCCTGCAGACATTGAATAGGCTTCATTTGCTCACTTATTGTCCAGGACACTGACCAATGAAAACACCATAAAATGGACTCTTCAGAGGTGCTCAACCAGATACAAAAATGTGGCCATTCTGTTAAAGTTTTCACACAAGCAATTGCAATACAAATGCACCTGACATATTTAAATGACAACTATTTATTTTATATAGTGATTTTTTTATTTATTTTGTTTTTTGCAGCACAAGTCTTTGACATGTCTTACCTTGATGTTGTTGAGGTTCACCTGGGTGAGACTGCTGTCGTTTGTCTGGATCTTTTGAAGGGTCTCCTCAACATTTGTGGGGTTGGCGGGCTCATCTGGGTAGATTTTATATTGGTCTGGCTTCACGACACCTAAATGTACACATGTACACTGTAGTCTAAAATGTTGTTACCTCTTTCTGTAATTGTTTGCAGTACAGCAAAATAAGCACAATGGGATGTTTTTATTCTCCATCTGCTTACAGTTACCTGACATCAGGAAACCACGCATAATCTTTCTATGTGGATCAATGGTGGGCTATTCTAGATTAACTGATCATCTAACTTTACACTAAAGGCTTTATCGACCCTTCCATCTTAGTAGAGTTCATGCATAATATACAATACTTACTGAATTTAAAGAATGTACTCACTGTTGATGCCCTCTGTGTTGGCAATGGTGCCAGTGCAGCCTAAAGCATCATAATACTGCTTGTTGCTCATCAGTGTATACATTCCTAAAATGGCTGCAGAGATCAGGGAACATGAAGATCAAACTGAATGAATGATGTTGACACAATGGGTTCTGAAAAGGAGGGACAGGGAGGTCAGGGATGTACATTTACCTTAGTGTTATCATTGAATGGAAAGAATGATAGGTATTAGTTTGTGGGTGGCTCATGGACGCTTTATATCAGTACACCTTGCAAATGCGTAATTTGTTGAAAAAATCACCCTTCAAAAATAATCTATTGAAGGATGATGAATAAATATCAGACCATTTATTTACCTTACATTTGGATGCTCAAATAATGTTCTCTTTTTCCTGAGAATAGTGTTGAAAATATTTCAAGCATTGTTTTGATGTACGTGTATATGCCTTCAAGATAAGTAATGATTTCAGATTAAGATTTATAGTATGTTGTACGTTATTTATAGTGGGGAAGCCATGTGGCTGTAAAACTTTGAAAGTTATTGAAAATTTGCTGCTCATTAGATTTCCCAAGACTGATTCACAAAAATGTACTGAAACACAAACCCCTTATAATCCCTTAGATGTTTCTGTTACAAACTGTTGCAGTGATGTACCAAATATAAGCAGCAGAGGGTGACAATGTACATGACATTTCCCTTCAATACAATATAATTGTATCAGGCCAGCTGCTTTGACAGCTTTGAGCAACAGCCACAGGCAATCCATTTGGGCAGAGAGGGGGAGGGGTTTGAGAAAAATAAATGAGAGAGAGAGAGAGTTAGCCACTTCCAAGCTGGCCAATCAGTATCAGACCAGTCAAACTGGCCTATCACATCCAGCGTTTGGAACAGCCTTACAGTATTTGCATCCATGCGATAAAATCATATAAAATTATTATTCAGTTCAAATCAGGAACAATGTAGATAACTAGTTGTAGAGGATCTTTCTTGTAATGTAAATCTATTTCCACAAAAACACACAATAAAACAACACAAAAAAACCCATATCTCTAAATTTATTTATCTGACTTTATATGAAACAATTATGTTTCCCAATGAATAATTTATCCAATAGTGGTATTATACTGTAGATTCCTTTTTTTAGATTAAACAGATTGTCTCCTATTTCAATGGAATCCCCATGACTCCTATGATGTAGCCCAATACTGTGATATGACCACATGTTTTGTGATGACAGGGTTACAATTCTCTTCTGAAGAATAAATAGAATATGGCCTCCCATGATGTTTCCAACTAAAGTACTGGTGCAGCGGTCCGGAATAGACAAAAAAACAACACACATAGAATCTATTCTGGACAGTCAATCCTGGCCGTCCCATTGCTGACAGCAATGTCCAATGGGAGATGTGAAATTGGCCTTGGCAGGGCTATACAATGAGAAATACACCTGAACTACAGCAGCAGTGCATAATAATGGTACATTAGCAGAACAGGAAATAAACTCTACCCCTTTCCCTCTGGGTTTTCTCAATACCAAGAACGCGAACTCCGGACTTGAGGGGAACTTGATATTTGAGGGGAATCAAGACTACTTCCGGGATTTTGAACCGTTCTTGCTTCTATGCATTCCTGCTTTTGGAACAGGACTTGGGCCGTTAAATATGATGTCACACAAGTTCACAAGAACACACAAGTACAGACATTGAGAAACACCTTCTGTCAGTCTCTGTCACCTCTATGTCATTCTATCCTTAAGGCCCAGTGCCAGGTATTTTTGTGTTACTGGACACTAGGATTAGGAAACCCCATGCCATATCCCTGCTACATCTGCATCAGGATGATTCGGCTTGTGTGTCAGATCGTATAAGTCATAGGCTGCACGAAACAGTATCACCCATTAAAGGCATGTGCTGGACTGAACTGCCCCGTAATGCCTGTCAACTCTGATATACTGTAGTAAACATTACTCTGATAGAGTACATAGCATCCCTCTTGGGCTTGTCTAAACTCTGTTAGAGTTAAATGAATGCTGAGCATTTTACTGCGTCAAACCAGGCAATAAAAACAAATGGTTGCTCCAAAAAAAGCACCCCAGCCCGTACATCACTCAGGTGAACCAGTGCCATAGAATATGACGATGCTCCACATTTGTCATTTGTGCGTACTGCAAGATAACAGTCCTCTTCACAAGTAGTCTTCACAAAGAATTGTCCAGCGCTGAAGAGAAATGATACTGAAGGACTTACCCGCAATGTCACACATTTCAGCGTCCGTGGCGTTCTTTAGGGCTTCCTCCAGCTCTGGTTCCAGGCTAATCTGCTCGTGGATGGGGATATGACCAGAACCAGGCTTGGGCATGAATACCTTGCCTTGAGAGGTGACACAGAAGGGAAGACTAACTGAGAGTCAGTTAACGCTGGATGTACAACACGACTGATATTCAGGATAGATAGGGCTTCTCCATGTTCTTACATGAGCTAGGTCTCCATGAAACAGGGGGTACTATATTTGGTCAACATTACAGTTAATAATGATGTGAAAAATAGGGTTGCTTTTTCTTTTACAGCTACTCAATAAAATGTTGATTAGCCGAGTCTGTCCAAAGACACAAATTTCCCATTTATGGTCTTGCCTACAACCATGCCATGCATGAATGTTATATTATGCTATTTATATCCATATTGATTTGGCTAAAAAAGGATCTGGAGCCAAGTCAAACACTGTGGAATAAAGGAATGTATGTAATACAATACCCCTCGCAGAGGCATGGCAACAAAATGTAAATCATCCAGTGCTCTTTCCAAGCAGTACCCTCAGCAGTGATCACACTGCCCAGAACACTGCAGCGTTACCTTGAACCAGTCACAACACCGATCAAACTCCAACGTCTCTCAGTGCCCTCAAGTCTTCATGTGACTCTTTCTCTTCCAACCACATATTATATTTCAAACAAACGACTTTTTTACTGGACAGCAAGCAGTGTTAAATACTGTTTTTAAGCCTGAGAGGAAACATAACCAGTTTGTTCATGCCTGGAAGATCATCCAACTCGGTTTTTTATTACAGTCAAATAATCATATGTAAGGGATTCTTTTTACCGCTCTATGGTTAATGGCAGTATGGAGCCACTAAGGCATGATTCTGGGGCTCATGATTTTTTCATTATACACACTACTGCTCTGCAGTATTTTCCCTTGAAACTACAGTGCAGATGATGGTCAGCACTATATGTAAATAAAAGCAAATGGTGAAGAAAAGTTTCCAAGCTAAAAAGCTAAGATGCATTAAGAACAAGGTGACCTCAGGCTTTATTCTGTGTAACTTGGAGAAAACTGAAAGCATGATTATTGAGCCTAAAATAGATTTTTTTTTATTTTATTTATATTATGGGGTATAAAATTACCATGATCCTATCTGTCTAATACAATCCATCACAAGTATGTAGAGACCTGGACCCATAGCAAAGGGGAATAAGCTGACCCTTGCAGTCTGACTCCCCGAGGGGGAAGGGGAATACCAGAGCCATTTTTCCTGCCAGAAATGGTCTGGCTACACTTAATTTGAGAATGCTGCAATGCTCAAAAATAGGGGGTTTGTTAATTTTGTCTCGCTATTATCATGGCAAGGCTAATGCAACACATGAACAAAGAAGGAAACATACTAAACTGTAACTTTTTATCATACTATTACCACATATTTTGCGCTCACATTCAGAACTGAATACAGGATTCTGAATGTAACTTCTGCAAGTGCCATCAAGCTGTTATCAGTTGAATCAATTCACTTGATCACACCCTGGTCACAACTCCCCATTATCAAGCAAGCCTACTAAATATCTCTGATGATTCAGTGTAGATGTGTCTTGTACTTGTGACGAATCCATGCAAAAACTAATAAATAATTGTAGCAGTACCTTTCCTCTCCCCGGTGAAGGGAACCAGGTCATTCCGGTCTTGATATTCCAGAGCCTGCTTCTTCAGATGCTTCATCAGGGCTTCCCGATCCAAGGGCCCCGTTGGGCTCTTCTTTGTCTGGTCGCGCTGGCGGAACCCCGCAGGCAGCATGGCATTCTGGGAAACAAACAACAAACAGCGGTTTAAAAAAACGTATTTTGCTTATCTGAGGAACTGAGAAGTATGCTTAGTTATTGTATAATGGTGCTCTCATCAAATAATTATATAGTTTTAGAAGCAAGCATATTTTACATTTGGGTACAGGCTATACCCAATGCAATATAAACATATTTATTTACCTAATGATTGCTTAGGTGAGGCTAGGGACACTTTCAGGCACATTCCATTCTTTGTCAAATCCATGACGGATATATTATACAGAATAGTGTTTTGAAATGCAAGTTTGTACCAAACCAACGGCAAACATTAGCTCTTTGATGTTCTTTTAAATAATGCCGACAAACAGCATTACTCGATTTATGGATGCATTTGCTTTTCTTTAATTTCAAACAAATTCAAGCACAATAAGTTCTAACCCCTTTGTTAAACTGTAGCGCTAACTCAACGTTGGGATGTGACCTTGTCACCTCCAGCCGGAGAGGCCCAGTGGTTCCTACCTCGGGATCCATCTCCTGCAGCTCCTCCTCCAGCCGATCAAGCTCCTCAGGGCTGAGGCTTTTGAGGATGGCATCCTCATCAATGTCCCGGGGGTCCTCCTTCTTGGACATTTGGGTGGACTGGCAGGACTCCTATGGCACACCCAAACCCCTGGGCGGGGGGCGAGGGACACTGAGTACACAGGAGCCAAGATGCAGGGATATAAAGGGACATTCTGAACACACCCCTGTCCATGTCTTACCATTTTCACAGCACAAACCTGCACTAAGTACAGGGCGGTCAATAAGATGGGAAATGATATGCATCAACCCTGCAACCCTGCACAAGGTGTAGACAGTTAACTGGCATACACACTGATACTGGGTACCCTACAGCAAAACAATGACACTGAGCCACTGGGATATCAGTGAGTCCCAGTACAGATGGGTAGATGATAGGCACAGGGTCAGACCACATCGTATACATTGGAACCTGAAACTTGAGAGAGAGAGAGTGAGAGAAAAAGAGAGGGGAGGCTTAAATAGAAAGACAGAGACAGACTTTGCTATTCTTAGTCACATAATGGCATGATGGGGTTTAGAGTTACAAAAAAGAGAAGGGGAGAAGAGAGCTGCATACACACACTGCCTGTCATGGAGAAGTCACCCAAATAACCCATACATATTCAGAGGAATTTTAAGGGATGTGAACATGCTTGTTTGTTTCTATCAATCTCCCTGAGGATCTTTGTACATCTCAGAATATATGTATTGGCATATTGGCAGATTGGCATAATTCAAGCAGAAGGAATTGACATATGAAGCATAGTGCAATTTAAAAGTACCTAGTCACAAACATTTGCATTTTAAAACTTCTACAGATGAAACATATTTTCAATTCTAGTATGAACATGGGTACTACCTACTTCCATTTTGTAAGAATTCAACTACAAATATATTGGCAGTTTTCTCGAGGTGACATAACATTTACATTAATTTGCATTATATGCTCTTCGACACATAATGGTACATTAGCAGAACAGTGTTACACCCCAGATATCAAGATTAAATATTGCAGCCATAAGTCATTTCTGAGTAAATCTTAAAAAGCACACTGCTGAAATTAAACATGGGCCCTTTCTGACAGTGGGGACATTGGTAGACTCTATGCTGCAACATCTGCAAGCTACAGAGATAAAGATACAAAAGTTACATTAATTCATCCTGAGAATTTTTTTCTGTGTGACCGCTAACTTCCCTCTCTGTAAGAGTGACCCAATCTGCTTGTACATTAAAGACTGGATGTGGAAACCTCAGAGATGAGGACTACTCCAGCAAATGCAATGCACAATTGTGACTGTAAACAACACAAGGAAATACAAACAACTAGTGTCTATAAAACATCTCCAGAACATCTAGAGATCTTTTCTTGTACTGATAGGAATAGTATTAAAAGTGCCACTGAACAGTAATTTGATCCTATATAGGAACTAGAGCTGAAATACAAGATTCCATTATACATATATTATAGATCATGCCTTGGTTAGGATACTGTAGCAATGCCTTTAAATATGTTAAACAATTTCTGACAGTAAAACAAGCCATAGTGTGGTATGAAAGGAATTAGATTTGTCACTCTAGAGTTGTAGTTTTTTTTTTTTTTTTTCCTGGGTAAGGCACTGCTGTTGAAACCTTTTGCTAGTGACTTAACCTCAGCTGCTAAATATCGAGAGACATGGCCCAGGGCACCTCTTGTGATCCCCATTTTAAGTACTGGAGTTTTATTCAGTGAAAGGGCAGTAGGGTGGTGAAATGTGGGGGAGAATGATTAACGAAGTAGACAGGAAATCTAAAGGAGTGGGTAGGGAGCAGGCACAAGGGTGCAGCTCTAATTTGCAAAGCCAGGGACACAACAAGCTCAGGACTGGACAAAAGCTACACCCAAGGGTGCAGTGTGTGGCACAGTCCATAGGGTAGCCAACTCTCAAGCTGTATGCGATTCTCTGCTTTCTACTAGTCTGAATAGAGCAAAAATAGAAAACAAGGGTGGACTGGTCTGCTTTTCTTAAAACACACACACACACACACACACACACACACACACACACACACAATTTGACACAGATTCTGCATTGCTAAACATTGCTGGTGTGGTCTAAGGAGGAAGTTTATGATATAATTGGTATACAAATTTCTCTGAATAAGAGGCTCTGTTAAAATGCCAAAAATGCAAATGATTAATTTACGACTTAATGGATAAATAATTTGCTTCAGTAGTCACATGAATAGTTTATTAGTGATTTCATAGTGCTATATTTGACAAAAATTGTTCTAGCTGAAGGCATTCAATGATTGTCATTCATATGGCACCCTCAATAATGTTTGGGACAAAGACATTTTTTTTCTTCTTGATTAGGTACAGTTTTACATCTGTAATCAAACTATGTACATGTGGTTAAATGGCAGATTCTCAGCTTTTATTAAAGGGTATTTTTTTATACATTCTGGTTTCACCATGTATACATTATACATAGTCCCTCCCATAATGTTCGGGACAAATGGCGATCAAACACCTGGAATCAAGACTAGATAATGAAAGCTCTCTTATACCTGGACTAAGGAAGAAATTGAACACACCTGATTAAAGAGAAACACCTGTGAACTCATTTGTCCCAAATATAATGACGTGTTGAAATGGGGGGGGGGGGGGGGGATAAAAGTGGTGTCATTTATACATAGGGAAACCAAAATGTATAATGTATAATCTTTAAGAAAAGTAGAGAACATGCACTTTAACCATATGTGAATTATTACAAATCTAAGATTGTAGAGCCAAATACATTTTTAAAAATGTCCCAAAATGTTATGGAGGAGAGTGCATGTGAAATTCTTTAAAAGGCAGAAAAAGGAAGGATTCTACATGAATAGACAAACTGGTAACTGGAGGTTCCAGACAAGAACATTGCCTATTTGGCAAGTGCAGGGCTGATAGAGAGGTCTGATTACTGGATAACTGTGCTGTCCAGTAAAACCCACAACAGCTCTTTTTACTTTAGTCCATGGTCCCAATTTGGGAGGGTTCCATGTTTTCCATGCAGTTATCCAGCTAACTCAATAACCCTGCTTTATGAAATAGGGCCTGGACAAATATTTTCTATTACTTGTGTTAAAAAATGTTCCAAAATATTGGCCATATGCAGCCAGTACTGGAGCAAATGTGCTATAGGGAAATGGCATTTTAGCAGTAAATCCACAAGTATGTGTCAAAATTAATTGCAGTTGTATTCAAAAATTAACATTCTTCTCTATGTATTGGCTCCCATGGATCTAAACAAAGCTGCAAATGAATTGGTCGGTGTTCTAATAAAACACAACAGTACTGATGCACATAGGAATGTGTGCGTGCATACTGATATTAAGGGCATAACTTGGCACCAGATCAGGACTCTATGGAGCAGGAGTCACCACTGGATTAGTTTCAGGTTGTTTAAGATCCCAGCACTGGTATCAGTTACTCCGAAGGTGGATGATGATCATCACTGACATGAGTATCTTTTTAAACATTCTCAGAGTACAATGTATTCTGGGTTGCTGATTTGGTCTGTGATATAAAAAAATGTGGGCACAGCACATGTGTTTGGAAATTAATACGCAATATAAAGTGTAGTGCCACAGCACTGAGTGTTTGTCACATCTTTGCTTTATTGGGGAGAAATTGTCATACTTTCCATGGGTCAGCCCTTTACTGGTCTAACCGCATCAGTACAAAATTCCTAATTAGCTTCAGCTGCTAAAATGAAGCTAGAGCTAATTAGCCAAGTGTCAACATTTCCATGACAGAGTTGTGCTATACAGATTCTGATTCACTTTTTTATTTCCAGGTCCAAATTCATGCATTTATTTAATTTAAAAGAAAGACAATCTGGCCTCTTTACATATTTGTTCCATTATATTCAGCCCGGGGAAAGCAGAGAAGGTTAAAGATAGAGATGGGATCATGGTAGAGAAAGTGGCATGGCAGGAAATTAAATTCCACAGGGGGATTCATAAATGGGTCGAGCATTGGCCACCCTACGGTCTGTGTCATATGGTCTCCCCTCAGTGCAGTTTTTAAATGTACTCTATATGTGTCCATAAAGTGAAATTTCTTTCAATGTGCACGGAAAAGCATTGTTATAACACCTGTGAAAACATGATAATATTATAAGGTAATGACTGATTTTTACCTTGACAAAATTATATGATTGGGGTCAAAGTGATCAAAGATCACAAGGCATGCTGAAAAATATTATAAGGCAGCCTATCAATACAATGTTACAACCACTGGGTTGTAATAAGCAGCAGAGTTAACGCATTAGATGTTATTCCAAGTCCACTGGGACAATATATATGTATATATTTATATGGTTTGTTCAAAGAAGAGAGCACTACAAAAGCCACGTGTTCCCTGTTGAGTATATACTGAATATTAAAATATTGGTAATGTATGAACATGTCATTTCTGACAAACAGGAAACTGCAAAAACATAAGCGCATATGACAGCAATAGCCAACTCCACACAAGCTCTCATCTTTCCACACCACAGCACATGAGTCAGAAACTGTCAACACAGTCACAGGACAGTCAACCCATGATGATTCTGAATTGGCTTCGGAAACAACGGCTCAAATAAAACCCCAAAGGGAGAAAAGGTCCTCTACTCTTCCCCTACTCAGTAACACACAAGCAGTGCAACTGAAAGCCCAGCCCCTCCATGCACACAACTGGAGCTCAGCCCCCCAAGCCAATTTCACTTTGCAGTAGAGAGAAGCTTCCACCCACCTACCTTCAGCCAGTATCAGTTGCTGTTGTCCTTTGCAAGGTAGTGCCAGAGCATTACATTTATTTTTCTTACTCTTCTGTCGTCTCCCCCTATCACTGGCTTTCTTGACTATGCTGACACACGGAGATGGTGAGCACTTTGTGAGGTCAGCATTTTATTACTTTGGCTCTGAACTAGTCCCTGGCTACTGGCTATCAGAGAGAGAGAGGGAAAGAGAGAGAGAGAGAGAGAGAGAGAGAGAGAGAGAGAGAGAGAGAGAGAGAGAGAGAAAGAGAGAGAGATACAGAGAAAGAGAGAGCGAGAGAGAGAGAGAGAGAGAGAAGAGAGAGAGAGACAGAGAAAGAGAGAGTGAGAGAGAGAGAGAGAGAGAGAGAGAGAGAGAGAGAGAGGGAGAGGGATGACTCCAAACAATACATGCTGGGGGGGGGGGGGTGGTGTTGCTGGGTCCATATGATTATTAGTTTCTTAATTTAATTGGGACAGATGAGAAGAATGAGGTGGAAAACAGTGACATCTAGTGATGCTAACATTAGGTCACTTTGTAAAAGTCAACGTGAACAGTAATGTGAGACAACCAAGACATGGTTTAACTTCAGAATGTTTTTCATTCAGAGATGGAAGCAAAGATGTAGTAATGGTAAATCCATCTGTATATCTAGCCTTTGCCTTGGATTACAACTTTTTTTCTGTTTCAAGATGGAAATAGGAATTCCCAGCTCTTGATTATTAATTTATATGTTTAAAAGCCAAATCATTCCTACCTCTAAGTAGATTGTGGGCATAATATAAAAACTAAATAGCTACGTAATTACATGCTTATTTGGTTGTGAGGGATTTTGATATCATTCTTTGATCAATGCAATTTCAAATTCTAACTGGAATAATGATCCAGAGTAAGACATGGTAAATGTATGATCATGTATGAGCAGGAATATAATGAATAGAATTATGTTACTTAAAACAACAAATGCACCATTAAAAAATAAATTCCCTTCCATACATCAATGCTGCCTTTGACCTTTTAACAAGTGTTTTACATAGAAACTAAGCAAACAGACTGGGGAAATGGGAAGCTGGTAGGTTCTCTTTTCCATTAATAGAGTGCTGCCCTTTAAGCCACTGATGTTAAATGCTTTAAATAACAAATAAAAGTCTGATCCATCACTGTCACACAATTATTTTTAATGAGAAGACCCAAGATGCTTGTAACAACTTTGAACAGGCTGTCCTTGTCATATATGTCCCAAACATTTTCTATGCATCACTCATCAATCATTGCTATAGCAGTCATGGACGTAAACTACAGTATGCAACTTATGAATAGTAGGGCAATAATAATGAAACTATAAGAAGTAGAAGAAGAAGAATAGGCTAAAAATGTCATGTTTGTTTGTCTGTGATAAAAACTATATGCATATAAATCTGTAAAAAATAAATAAAAAAAAACTTTAAAAAATATATAAAAGGTCCAACCGATATTTCCTTTTGATACTGGTGGAAGATCATTAATCAGTGATTATATAGAATCCACGGGGTGACTGGCTGCTCCTCCTCTGCATTAGTCACTCCTCCAAGTCATGATGCACATTTGTACTGACCCTCCAAAAGTGAGAACTTACTTAATTGGTCAGGACAGGAAAATTAATCATCAATTGGGTAAATGAATTGGGTATTGCTGGAGAGATTTCAAGTTTGTTATGATGAAGCTGTGTACAATACATAGCGGAGGAAATTGCATAGTGTTTGTTGCAATATTCTGCCACAAGATGGAAGCACAGCCTTTTTATTTAATCTCCATACAGCACTTCAGTTCCTAATAAAAAGGTTTTCCTTTGATTTATATCAAGAATTCCCTTGTTTTGAAAGAATTCAGTGTGCAAATGCATGACTAATTGCTGTGACTCATGACCCGAACATGACTCATAGAAACAGAAGTGAGACATCGCCCCTGTCCCGAGGGTATATACTGTACCAAGTGTGGTACAAGGCAATGGGGTGCAAATCCCAACTTCCTTCCCCCAATACTCACCAGATGCTTCTCCACCCCAACACTGGACAAACATTGGCAGCATTTGCAAGGGCTAATATGGCATGTATGCTTATATATCCATAAGAAGGTGAAACTGAAGCTATGCCAATGATAGGTAGAAGCAATCCAAGTAATGTAGATCATAGGAAACACATGGAAATCGTATATATTGCAAATGTTCAAAGGCAACATACATGATGTTATTCTGATGCTAGGGATGTACATCACAATGTAACAGATTTCCCTGACAATTTTCATACATCACAGAAGGGACCTTCCCAGTTTGAGTGCAGCTGCCGATATGACCACTAGATGTACTCAGAGGTGCTACTTGTCACATTGGTTGGGTGTTTTCTTCTTCAGCTCACAATGCATAAAGGGCCTTTGTCAGAAGGAATGAAGTTTATTAACGGAGCATAATACAATGTAGAATAGATTCAGGGGTGGCAATAGTGTTGACAGAAAAGCTGCGCTCTTCTTTGACAAACATTAAACACTTACACACAAGCAGGTTTCCCCCCTAATTTACAACCAGATGTAGGAAGTTAGAATGTCAAAATACGCAAATACACACACGCACACGCCCACACACAATCTGAAACAGAAACCTGTGACTCATAGCCCATCTCTTTATCTTTATTTTACTTCATGTCTCCCATCTGTGGCTATTGTACACTCTCAATGGTCACATTCAGGTCTACCTGACTGTAGAATGTGTTTGTGTACAGCCATCAAAAACATTTATCCCTAACATTGTATCCCTTCACAAGTATCAGGTGCGTATTTTCCTTTGCCTCTACAGTACCAGCCATCTGTTAACATAGCGTGGGAGCAAAGTTTTTGGGAATTTCAGTTTTACATGGCATTATTCACACCTCTCTGTGTGGAAGCTAGTTTGAGAAGTAATGAAATATGGCAAGGAAAGAGTAATGAAATATAACATCTTTCGCTCAATTTCTTCAAAAGTATTCTCGTCAGAAATGCACTCATACGAAAGTAAAACATTTTTCTGTTCTTTTCATTTTACGAAAAATAGAACTTCCTGATTCAAAAACACAACCAATTCTGTTAAAACTGGTTTGATGGCATTTAAATCAGGACTGGGATTAAGTTTCTCCCACACAAAATGAACTACATGCATGATGACTTCTGGAAATTCCCCAGAAGTTTGAATTTTCGGTTCAGACTTGCTTCAGAATGGGTTGGCACATTCCAAGTCACAGGAAGGTGACACGCCGACGCGCCTCAGCTTGTTTCATTGTGACTCATGCTGATTAAAAAGGTAATGATTAGTTCCCATATACCAGTCATTTACTGCTATTAGACTCAGACATTTTCCGCACTGATAAAAGTAAAGAACAGATGGTAAGGCTGATTTTTATAATATAAATAGCAGTCAATATTAAATCTGAATATTTTCAGGTTTATTCCTTTTTATTTCGTTGTTGTGGGTTTGATTCACAGCTGAGGCACTGTCACTGCATACCTGAGCAAGATACTTAACCTGAATTGCTCCAATAAAAAAATATGGACCTGTAGAAATGGATTATATGTAAAAATGTAACCTGCGTAAGTTGCTCTGGATAATAACAGCATCTACAAAATCCCCTGCAAAGGTGAAATATTCCTGCCTCTCGTTCAGTACATGCTGGGATAGGCTCCAGAACCTGTGCCAGGTCACATGAATAATCCTTTTTTTGTTTATGATGTATCTACACAGGAAATATTCTTACCATTTCAAAACTGCAATAGTCTACAAAATTCAAGATGACAACAAAATAGAGGGCAAAGCCTGGGATTGCTTCTTATTGTGGACAAATAATGCAAACGCTTAACCACAGGCAAAAAACGACCTTATAGAAGTGATCTTACAAAATGTGCTGGTAAAAATATCATATGAGCATCTGAATGTAACTCCATATAGCAAGACCTGTCTTAATATCTACAAAGACATAAAAAAACCCCACCACTAGCACGGCTAGATTTTTTTTTTTAAAAGATAAAATAATAAAATAAAATCTTCCACAATATACATATTTTAAAAGCATTTTATCCTATTCTTAAATATGAATTGTATTTTTAATCTGATCTTATCCAATAGCTGCAACATCTTCAGTTCAGGAGGATGCAGACTAGAATGTTCATTCTCTGAAATGTGTAAAGTCAGCCACCACTTCTTTTCAATTTACTATTCACCTACAGAGATTCACTTATCTCTCACTTTTCATACTGGAGGACATCTTATGTACTATACCGAAGGACATCTTATGTAACTGGTGCAGGCAGGCAAAATAACTTAATAAGAGAATGCCCCATCTCCCCAAACACACACTCACATCTGATAGTACGTTTGCTTGTAAGAAACCAGCTGGTGAGCGTCTGTTTTTCAAGGCTCCTAGGGTCATGTGACAGGGGTCCTCCACACGAAGACACCACTGAGAAAAAGGAAGCAAATACCACGTTTCCCCCTGCTGCTCCCACTGACTTAATGGGCCAGGAATGCAAAAACATCAAGGATCTGAGCCTTGTGCTGATAGAGTGGGCTGTACTTTCAGGGGGTTCAGACCTGGTATTCAGACCACACATCAGGGGCTATTAGGCCAGAGGGGTGGACGAGAAAGAATGAGGATGAAATGTGAAGGTGTGTGAGTATGCATGGAAAGGAGGAAAGAAAAAGGGAAGAGATGTAGAGGGTGAGGAGGGAAGAAAAGAACAACTGCAGGCATTACAGAGGAAAGAATCACTGGGAGAGGACCAGTAAATAAAAATGAGAGAAGGAACAAAAATGAAAGCTCTGAAGAATCAAGGGTATTAAATTCATCCTAGAACAATTTGGGAGTGAATAAAGTGACAGAATGCAATCAAACATTTAAAAACAAAATGAAAATAAAATATTAGTAAGGTTTTTTTATTTAAGCAAACGAGTAGTGATACAGAAGCTGGCGAAAGGAATACAGGATGAAAGGAATAGAGATTAAAGATCTGACAACAATAACAAGAATGTGCAGGAATGCGCAATGGGAAAGAGAACTCCCCTGAAGTGGGCATGTGAGCACAAAGCACCGAGGCGCACAAAAGCTTGAAAGGATGACAAAACAAAAGAGAAGTGTAGGAACGAAGAACAAAAGTGAAAATGAAAAATATCTGCGATGACAAAGAGTGAAGGAGAAAAAAGGGAGAAAAGCAGACAGAGGTTAAAAAAAAATTGTGGGAGGTGAACATTGCTTTTCCAGAGAGCCCCCAAAATTGCATTCCTGTCTGCAGACCATCCTGTGAACTGCTACTTGATACAGAACAAAACAGAACAGAACAGAACAGAACAGAAAGTTTTGTTCTAGATAGTACTGTCATGATAAGAGATGCAATTTGTATATGTTAAAGGTAATATTTCTCAGTAGTGTGGGAGTGAACTGTGATGAAATTGGGTAGATCCCATTTGTAAAGGATTTTTCAGGCGTGATTAAAATCCCTAGCTTTATTGTTTACTATTTGTCTAGCCCATGGCTAGCTCAGTTTAAGAACACGTCAAGTAAGCTTACACCAAGGAGATTTTCTTGTGAAGACAGAGCACAGGCCATTCGAGAGAATGGCTGAATCCCCAACAATGCACACCACTGTGATTTTGAAGCAAGGAATATAAGCTATTGTACAGTGAAGTATTGTACACACATTGACATTCTGAAAAGGAATATATTTAAATTATATTGTCATCCTTGAATGTTGTGGTACATATTTTCTAAGCATATCACTGATATCTCCTTCAATTTCTGTTTATATTAATATGAATTTGTGTACAAAAGTCATTTAAAAATGTCATGTCACGATAAATTGATTAATGAGCAAACCTAATTTAGGTAATTTTGAGAAATATTACATTTTAATTGGCTTGTGATGGAAACATTGTTTACTATATCATCACAAAGGTTCTGTATATTGTAAAAATAATATTTCAAATTTTGCATTTATAGCTTATATGTCTAGCTGCTCATTGTCCCTTGATATTCATATTACCTAATATATCATGCATTCCTAATATATAAATAGCAAGGGGCAATTGAACATAACTCAAACTCCATACCTCTATTACAGCATTATATTAATCCTTTCTTTTTACTCCCTTACCATGTTAATCCTTTTCTTCTTACTGCTGACAGTGTAAGAATCTATATTTCTGAAAAAAGAAAAAAAAAACCTCTAAAAATGATGTCACCAATGACAACAGTAACCACTCCTCTGTCGTTATGTTATTCCCTTTTCTGCTTTGGTATAACCTACAGTACATGTGGTTACCGAGATGGTAAAGAAAGAGGTTCCCTCTGACTCATCAAATGGTGGTTAAACTCTGGTGGTTACATAAAGCTTCTTAGCAACAATTACTGCTGCTTTTAACAGACACGGGTGTCCAGTAAGTAGGCCATGCTGTCTAATACCCGTGATTCTTTCCATAAATAACAGTGATGTGGCAAGTTCATACTTGGCTGGATTGCTTTGTTATGTCCAGAAAAGATACAGCGCAGTACCTGCCCTGTCATTTCAGCATCACCTTGTGAAGTATTACACTCGGTTGCATCGTCTGCTTATGTAAGCCCTGTCTGCAAGTTAGGACATGTCTCAGTCCAGGCTGGATGCTCCGTACAGAATGTGCCTGACCCAGCTTGCTGACACAAATAGTCCAGGTCAGTCTGCATCCTGCTACAGCCAGTACACACGCACACTCACATGAACACATTCACAGAAACACACATTGCATCTTATACATGTTAACATGTTAATATTTAAATATTATTAATTTTAAAAAACTGACATGAAGGTTTCAGTTTATATGTGGATTAGCAAGTTACATAACCATACATGTGTGGTTGTAGATTCAAACCACAAAGTAGCCATGAAATCTGTGGTGGTCCAGCAACACTGTCCCCATGCATATGAAATGAGGCAGTTTATCACGTTACACAGAGAACATTACTGAGACCCAGCCATGTCATAGTTGTAAAGAAAAGGCAAAAATGTGCATAGCCATGGCTCTTTGTAGATTGTGAGGTATATAACAAACATGCACTCTCAGAAATTGTTCTTAATAAATTATTGCAGTATGCAAAGTTTAAAATAACTTTACAAGAAGCCATTCACAAAACAAAACTGGACGACAGTGATAAAATATTGCTCAGAATTTCACCATCCTAGAGACCAACTGGAATGCTGTGATGATATGATTTGGACACCTGAGATGTTTTAGGTATAAGTACGTCAGTTAAATATTATTAAATAATATAAATCCCACTGTGCACAACAAATATATTTGATTTTATTCTTTAAGTACACTGCACCAAACAAACTTTTAATAGAAAGTTGTGAAGGTTTCACATTCCACGCGTACATCAATCAAGATAACCACGTGATTAGTTTGTTTTGTTTTTTAAATGCTACTAAGAAACAGAGTATGTGCTTGTAAGATTAAATGTTGGGCGAGACTTGATATCATAGCGATAAAACAAACAGAAAAGGAATGTTCCCTTCTTCTGGTATGTGGCAAGACCTTTCATGTGCGTCCTACTTCAGCTGATAAGAACCCAGTTGCCTTCCATTTTAGCTTCAATTTACCCTTTATTTCTTTTTCCTGGAAAAACACATTCTGAAATGTCACAAGTAAGTTAAATACAATGCTTAAATTGTCACATCACAGAGCACACAAGTATGAGGCGTATAAACAGGTTTTTTGACGTTTAGTCCTTTGTAATAACTTCATGCTCTGAATAGTCAAGCACCTCAAAGTCTCAACCAAGCCCGCGGTAATCTCGTTTAGACAGAGGAGCACATACCGCAGACACTGGCTATCTGTAGGCCAGCTCAGTGTGTTCTGCACCATTTGCAGCAATAGCTGCAACCAAATGCTTCCTGTAATTTGATATCAGTCTTATGCTGAGGAGGAATTTTAGCCTACTTTTCTTTGCAGAACTGCTTTAATTGATGATGAAAAAGATATTATGTATCTATCATTTAAAACAGACCATTCTTTATCAACACAACAGGTAAATAAGTGCAAGGGTGATACATTGACTTTCCTGCTGGGAGGCTAGAGGAATGAATGAGTCATGTCTCACGTCATATCCAGTATTCTGGCTGTGTGAGTATGTTCCTCCAGCCTTCTGTTGTTCATGTAGACTGTAGATGCCCATAAGGAGATCAGGTGATTTGGAGGGAGCTAGCAGTATGTGGAGTGCACTGGAGTGCAGTGCAGAGCAGTGCGGGGGTGGTGCAGCTCACATGACTGGGAATGAGGAGCTGGCCAAAGGTTTACCACACAGGCAGAGATCCACTGGCCAGTCAGGAGGCTCTGTTTGCTGGTAGCAGGCCAAAAAGAAAGAAAAAAACAACACTGCCTCTGATTCCAGAAGGAATGAGAGCAGTTCTGAGAGACATATAAGCTGAGAGACTCTCTGTGCATCTGCAAAGGTTAAATATGCTTCAGAATGTTCAATGACACTGTAAAAACTGATCTTTCATTGTTAATCTTTCTATGTCCTCAACATTCAATGATCTGTGGTGTGGTATTGCTTTTGTGTACAGTGTAACTCAAACTCAATACTTAAACAAACCAGGAAATGGGATTGATTTATTGTGTTTACTGTATTTCATATTTGCTATGTGGCATGAGAGTACCAGGTGGAGTTTCAGAGGAAGACTACCAAGAACCTGAGAATACTGGTACTTTCCAGTGGAAACATTGCCCAGTGGGGAATATGATACTCAATATGAGCGCTGTTTGCACTTTCGGGATATTCGGTTTTCCATTATTAAATGAGATGACGTTCGCTATTATTTAATTTCCGTGCTTCACAGTCACTCCTGAGTATATTGCACTCAAGGCTTCTGTCAGGTATCTCTCTGGTTTTCTGAACACCATTAAACAAAACAGAATCATACTGATTATTGGTGTACAGTGCGGCTACAGTGGAAGGAAGTGAGGATTAGGACATTGCACATGGCCTATATTGTTGTTGTCATTTCACTTGGTGTTTATATAGATCTATAGGTAACCCAACCTCAATGACAAATGATTTTAATAAAATTAATAGACATGAAACGGAAGACTGTTGGTCCATGTTGTTTCCTCGTGTAGAAACCAAAAACTGGAACTTTGTCATGATATTGCACTTGTGCTGCTTCATTCTAAATCAATGGTACTCTTCTCCATTTAAAGGGGAAGTTATTTGAATGTTTTGAGGGTATGAAAACAATGCTGGTCTGATGAGTTCCATGAATTCGCAATGGCGCAGTCAGACAGATATGTGGCTGAAATGCGGAAATGGAGAGCACTAATTCTTGTGGTGATAAGTTGTTTGCTGAAAAATTAATACTTGCTCATTTTTTTATTTGGCATTAACAGTTCTAGCTTTCTAGAATGAAACATTCTACTGAATGGAACATGTCTGGCATGATAGAAATTCACTCTTAGTAATTAGGTGCTGTAAAGAAAATCCTTTGAACCTCAGAACCACTTGACTCTGAAATCTATGTCTTTAATGCAAAAAAAAGCAAAAACACATAGCACCTATAAGTGCAAATTCAGGAATGATATTGTACTGCATGCTATGCTTTACTTGTAGTTTTCAACTAACTTTCATTTCCTGAAGTCTTCATGAATTCATTATCCTGCAAAATCATGCAAAATCTGGCAAGAGCGCTGTATTGGATAAGAGAGTCGATTCTAAGGTCAATAGAGAGAACTCCATGTGAAAAGTTAAAACAACATTGTTTTCTTACAGCAGGAATTTTGGGTGGGAACGCAGAGGAAGAACAACACTTGTGTTTTCAAACACTCGGGAAAAGGGCAATAATGTGAATGGACACGAAGGATCTCAACACGGGAGAACCGTGTGACTGTTTACGTTTTCTGTGTCAGGTGACAGTCTTTTTTTCCCAGAGCGAACCTTACAAAGCCCTCATCTCATTTTACTGAGAAATGCGTGGGAAAGTCTCCATTATCAGGGCTCTGTTACCTCACGCTGTGCTTGAGTTCAGTTCGCCTGCAGAAAAGTGACATAAACAGGGAAGTGGAATGCTATCTCCAGTACTGGAAGGCACGAGTTGTAGCATGTCCTTGTCTGCTAAAGATTACATATGCAGAGAGATCACAGGTAGAGCAAAGGCCGCTGACATGTTTTGCACACCTTATTTTCTGTCATAGAGCGCTCATCCAAAGTTTGCCTGTTTACCCAAGACTCATACCGTTGAGCTAAGGAAAACATACTAGGTCTCAAGGACTTAGGATTGTCCACTACTGGCATATTCTGAATACAAACAAACAAATCTCAAATAAATATGACATTTTTTAGGAAAGATCAAAGAAAAAATTGTAGTAACCATACAGAATAATGTATTTAATTCACAACCCATTTGATGCACTTAATTTCTAAAGGGCTTGGGAATGTTTTTTCCATTCCACAACACATTCGTGCCATTCTTAGCATATGTGAAACTAGAAAATGTATCTTGAGATCACATCTCCTGCATGTCACATCAGTTACTTGTGACATTGCTATTTATTTCCATGCAATACATGGTCAACAAGACTTACGAGAAGGAAGGGTGAGAATGGTTCATTGGGTGGCATTCATCATTATTTCACCAGTGATGGAAGGATATTACCGGAGCTGGAGGTTTGGTGGTGTGAGCAATTGAGAATGAGACCATCAGTGCAAATGTTTGTGGCACTCTGACTATTGACCACACCTCACAAACAGAACACCGCAGGTATGCGATCTGTGCCTTAACACAGTGAGGTGTGAAAGGCTGGGCTGTCTCGTTGACAGGCCTAGTCTTGTGAGCCTGTTAGCTGACATGCCAGAGTAAATTTGCTTTGCAAAGGAGCAAACACACTTTAGAGTCTGAGAAGTGAGGTGTTCCGCCTGACTCACGAGGACGCACTCAGCATTGAGAAACACAGGGCATGTTTGCCTGGACGAAAAACAAACATACACACCAGTGTTACAGGGGAAGAGAAATGCAGCCTTGACTTGTGTGGGAAAGGGAATAAAATATTGACCTATGTGTCTGCATTCAAAACAGGTGCCTTGGTCTTTCAAGGATATCTTGCTTCAGAAGCAAGCAACCATTTACTCTTGAAGTAAGCCCCCAGCAATTTAATCAATTTAAATACAAGTCCCATCAAAGTCATTTTTATGAAACTTTATTTGGGATACGGTAAGATTGTGAATCACTATATTCCAACCGATCACATTACATTTACATTTTACTGATGTAGAACTAATAAACTATAATGTCTGACAAAACATTTTTGCCAGGGTGGACAGACAGGTTTAATTACTTACAGAAGACTTATAGACTGCAAGAGTATGGTGGTATTGCAACAATCGAAGGGAGGTAATAGCACTGCCTGTTTATCAGCATAACTTTTGAAATACCAAAAAAGCAGATAAGAGAGTGATCCAGACCAAAACTTTGACTATCTGCAGAGGGAGGAAGAGATTGAAACTTTACAAGGCTGTTGTTTTTTTCAGTCTGAGGAATGAAAGAGATTTTATTCTTTTTTTTTCAAACCCACGTCTTTCCCTTGTCAATGGCTGTGTGTGGGCGGTCTATTTACTCAATGCTGATTGGCTGATTTCAGAATCCTGTATTGCTGAGCTAGAAAACCCCCGCCTCCGTTCTCAGACTGCAGAAATGTGACCTTCTTTAAAGCCAGTAGAACAGTGCTGCATAGTGCAGAAAGAATCATACTGAGACTATAACATAATATGAAGGGCTAATTGTGCAACCCTCAGTGGATTTCAATTATGTGCCATGACCTCTGTTCCCAACCTCATACAAAGTATCATTAAAAAATAAAAATAAAAAAGAATGAGAATCTCAAAACATAGAAGATGCATAGAACAAGTACATTTATGTCCTTGCATGAATACATAAAGTACAATCCAGAAGTACAGTTCTGTATTGTAGATATTACTTTTCATTTTTCAGATTTTCTGGATCATTTAAAATGATAAAATAATAAGTACCTTTAACACACATTGTCTTGATTAACCATAGTAACTCATCCAGCTATGTAATTAAGAGCTTGGATGGAATTAAAAAACCATTAGCAGTTTCGGTACTCAATAGCCAGTTGCATACCTGTGTTGCACACCTTTGTTTATAGTCATCTGAGAGCCCTGACTGCAGTGCAGTACATTTGCATTTGCATATTTCTGCAGTGCATAATAGGACTAGGAAGGACAATGGCATCTCTTTGATCTACTTAAAACCAGAGGGTGTGCATAAGGAGGACTGCATATTTTCCTTTTTGAATACACAACCCTGATAAGTATGTAATAAAGCCATAATTTAGAGCAGTACTTTGGCAACGCAGTCACAGTTTGTTTTTATCTTTTCGGCTTTGAAAATTCCCAACTACACTCCATCAAGACTTCTTACTGCAGACAGCCAACTTTCTCAGCCATGCTTTATGCATAATTATTTGGTACAACATGCACAAAACCCCAGAAAATTCCAAATGGGTTTTTTTTTTACAATGTCAATATAATAAACAGGACAACTGAGAGACTTTGAATGCGGAAATTCTTATTTCAGAGAAGGTACTATCATGTAGATTCATTAGGCATTTGTTGTACGTCGCTCTGGATAAGAGCGTCTGCTAAATGCCTATAATGTAATGTAATGTAATGTAGATTCAGGTGTGTCCCTCACTAATGTTCCATATCTCCTCAGTCCTTTTAACCTGTCTTTCTTCCTATGTTTACAAATGAGGTATGTGTTTTCCATCCTGGTCTCCACCTTCTTCTGTTTCAAATGTTGAATTGTCTTTCAGAAAGCTGTTTGGTTCTTATCTCACGGGCTACTTATGTTTTACATTAACCAGCCAGTAATTTCTATGAGCAAAGAAAATCATTTACACCTAAAGCCATTCGATCACAATATATATAAGGAACATGGAATGTGCTGGAACAGAACTTATTGGAATTCCCTTAAATTGCTATCAGCATCAGTTATTTTTTTACACTTTATGTAATATAATATGTAGATTTTAACGACAAGTGTAAGGTCAAAGTACTCCAAATTGTTCTGTAAAAATGGGCGTTGTTTACGTATGTAGAATGCACATGCAGACTAGTCACATTACAGGGCTTTGGACCAAAACAACAGTTTTAAAATAATTCCTGGAATGTTACTGAAGCAACCTTCTTAAAATGACTATGCTGTGAAACACAGTAAAGAGTTACACAGAAAATGGCTTGAGGTAAACGTATTTGCCATTCTAAAGAAGTTTCATTTGGGCGTAGAACTTGATTAGGGGTTCCCATTGGGAGATCTAAAATATGGTATACGCTCATACGTGCACAGCGAAGGAGCCATACTGACTCTGATTGTGCAGGCCTCAGTAATACTGAACCTTTGAAATATCTGAGATTTACAAGAGGAATCATAGGCCCAAACAAGCCAACAGCATTATCTGAAGAAGGCAAATCTTTTGGCCTTTCTGAGGCTCAGCAAATAGATAGCAGCTATCGAGTAACATTAGTTACTTTACAAATAGTTACAAGTTACATTACATCAGAGTTACATACAGTAGTTATAATAATAGAAATGAATGCATCAACTGGCTTTAGGACATTTCAGTCTACTGGGAAATATCACGAAAAACAATCTGATGATTAATAACTTCCCGAACAGATTTTGTTTCACCTACTATTTTAGACCTTTTCTATCTTATCAGTATTCACAAGAATTTTTCAAAAGATTTGGGTGTGGCAAAAATGCCTCATTGTTAATGGCAGGCGTCATTCCTTTTTCCAGCAATAGGCGTCTTTCAGCTGCTTGCTTACTTCCTCTAGGGGTCCCCTGTGGAAACTTTGAGTTGTCATGTGAGATTGATTTATTTATGATGTTTTTAAATACATAATTACGATAATTACTCTGAAAAAAAACTATTCAGTGTAAAATGGAATGGTACAGGCTACTGCCTGAATCCAATACACAGTGTAGGCTGTAAGTATATGGACAGTGACAAAATTATACAATTTTTTGTCATTTTCACTCTGTACTCCAGCACATTAGATTTGAAATAAAACAATGAATAACAGGTTAAAGTGCAGTGTCAGCTTTCATTTGGAAGTATTTAGTAATATAAGTAAAATTCACAGTTTGATGTGATATTAAAAATAGTCCACAAAGAACAACAGGAACAATCTTCTCCCCAACATGGTCACATGGAAATGAGATTCAATATGTGCAGTTTATTAGATCCCATAAAAATTCCATATATAATTGTATTTCACTTAAGTGATAAATGGATTACAGTGTAATCGTATTCTCAAGGCCATGAGATTTTTTTCTTTCTTTTGTTGTTGGCAAGCCCGACAAAACCACTATTCAGACAGTTTGTTTTGGTCTGTTTTTGTGCATGTGTTTCACATTTTCATAAATGTAAATTCTAAAAAATGATTCCCATAGCAACTATTATGCCAAAGAATTGAAAGAAAAAGTACTCTAATAAAGAATGGCATATGCAGTCCTGGAGAAAATTACTTCACAGCACATGACTTCATTGAAGGACTGTTATAGTTATCTTGTCCTGGGCCTTTCTGAAAGAGAAGAAAATAAACATGCAGTGCAATTGAGTGAACATTAACAGTCCCGTTTAAGAACTTGACTACTATTCACAACTCAACTGCCGTGCCTGCTCCTCCAATAAACCCAGGTAATAAACTATTATCAAAACACAAGGAAGCTTTCCAGTTGGCTGAATGGAAGGTACAATTTCTGATTATCTTATCGGGACTTAAGCCACAATGGGGCTTGCTGTGCTTATACTGCCTACGCCAAGGATTTAAATCAAAGGCCATAAACAGAACACAATCCCGCTTAAAAGAAAGAATTATCACCTTTGGTTGAAGATAACATTTTCAATTATCAGATGACACTGCAAATATATTTTCTTGAGAATACTCCAGACTCCAAAATTGAAAGTATACTAAAATGTTCCTACTCATTCAAAGTTAGTCATACAAAATTAAGAATAACTGGTTGGATGCAATCAATCAAAATATGATTACATTTGAGGGATAGAATTTCATAGAGAAGATACAAATTGGTTGTGAGACCAGGTTGGATAACTGTGATGAATGTCCAATTTTGAAAACAAATTCAAATTTAAATATCATTCTCAGAATTGTTCTCTTCAAAGTCACTGTTATAAAACTTAGATGATATAACCTCAGATTATAAACAACAATGAGCCTTAAAAAAAATCTTGAATAACATTATCATGCCACAAACTGTGACTCGTTAAATAGTACCTTCAAAATAGCATCCCATTTGCAACATGTAAACAAAGATGTCTCACTTCACTCCGTAGACAAGATTGGGCTGGTCAGCTTTTGTCTGACCATTAAAAACAAAAACAGTTATTTTGTCTGTGCTTTAATCCCCATGTTATTTATAAGATAAAAACAGCTCACAGTGGAAGGCCTGTGTTTAAGCAAAGGATGCAAAATTCACTGGAAGATTCTTTTCTCACTTAATTACAAGGACTTAGTTGGGCTGTCTCTCAAAATAAACAAAAATATTTAACAACATTAAAAGTCCTTCGACATATTAAGTGATTTCACCACTCAAAACCCTTGACAAAAGGAACCAGTATTTTTTTTTAGGCCTACCACTGGAAAATATACATTATTTATTCATTAGGTTCCTGTTACAAAGGCTAAATGGAAGATTCCTGCTTAGAACTCTTGATCTCAATGTACAAAGATAAAATATGAAAAGACCATTACTGGAGGTAAGACCCAAGACCCAAGACTGTGCTGCATTTGGATGTATTTAAAAACGTAATATGGTCACACAAACATTATTTTCTTATCAGAAATAAAATATGTTTCTCAGCCATGACTGCTCATCCAGTTAAAACACTAAGTTTTCATTTTAGTGAGGGACATGATCTGGAATCAAATCCTGACTGTTTTTTGGTGTGGCACTTTTACAGCCAGATGTAAAAAGACAATTAAATATGGTTAAGAATAAATAAAAAATAACAACAACTTCAGACTCATTGTTGCATGTATGGTCCAAGGGGTTGCTTCCCAGACTGAGGATGCATTGCATAAGCTCATGATATAGAAAACAGACCTTTTGGAACCCCAACTTAATTAGACCCCAATTTAATTGTTTAACAGCATGTAACTGTCAAAGAAGCTGGGTTTTAAAAAAATCTATGATTCAGGACGATCTGCTCCTAACACTCCAGACTCTGATGGTTATTGTAGGCCAAATGACCAGGCAACAGTGAGCATTCCAACAAACAAGCCAGGACCAGTAGACAGCTGACGTCGACAGACTCTGTTTCTAGCATTTACAGACACAACTATTGTTTCTTTTGCAGAATGTCTGCACAAACTTAGCATTGAAGATAGATTTGACTTTGAGTCTTGAGTATCAGTACATTATATTCTACATTTTATTGTAATTAAATAATCATGCACCATGAAACAGATATTGCTGACATGATGAAAGTCTACCTTCCGATCAAAATGAAACAACTGGTAGTTCTCCAATACTTAATATTTAATAGGAGGGTCAAATGTTTTAATGAATCATGTAGGTCAAAGTGAGGACAGGCGGACATTCGTTTTCTTTTTCCTTATGGTAGTCAGAATGCAAACAAATATTTATTATTTTCCTCAATGCCTTAAAGCCAATGCAAATTTAGTTTATAAAATGCAATATGATATAAATTGATCACGATTAGTGAATCTCAATTTTCCTAAGTAGAGCAAGTCACTGCAGAAAGCAATATATTTTTTTTGCTGGTAAGGTATTCTTAGAAACAGTCCCTGTTTCCTCCATCCTTGTTTGGAAGAGAACATTCTGAACTGTGCCAGCCAGGAGCATGTGTCCCTGACAGCACTGAAACCTCCAGGGAAGCAGTGAGAAAACGTGCTTAGATACTCATCGTTGCCTTCTCAGATTCCAGATATGCATTTCTCCAGAGACCATCCGGCTCAACAAGCATTACAACGACGCTGGGGCGCACAAGGAAAATACAACCAAAATGTCCGTTACAAAGGAGAATAATTGTTCATAAAACAAAAATAGGCCTTCCTTTATTATTACATAAGATAGAGACTGGCTGTGGAGTAAAGTCCTGTCCAACTGATAGCCACAGTCTGACTACAGCAAAACAGGTGAGCAGAGTACATTGTCTGTACTCAGTAATGGCAACACAGCACAAACACACACTAGAACTACTATGCCAGATATAAAAATGTCTATATCAACGCATTCTTGATCCATTAGAGTAACTTAAGAATTTTCTAAACGTTTAGCCATTTCATTTTTTAAACCATAAAAACACTATGTTAACTGATACCTGGCCTATCCTTTATTATTTGTTACCAAGGCTACTCTGCCCTCAGCTGTGTTTTACTCTTTGATTTTGTTCATTATAACGCTCCCTAAGCAACCCCCCTGGAAACAGTGCAAAACTTTGTTTCTTGGAAACTCTAACGTGTGCATTTAAATACAATGCTTGATTGTTGATGTTTGCCATCTCTTCATAAGATTTATAGTTTTATTAGTGCGTATACGACTCAATTCAAATATTACCCTAACTAAATGTTGGGTGATGATGAGTCGACTGTGTATTAAAATACCATATCTTTTTTAGTGATTTATAATGTCAATTACTGCAGAGGTAAAAAGTAATTATAATGACACCCCTTAAAACTCCTTGGAACAAAATTAATTTTTTAAATTCTGTTTGTTTTGTACATTTATATTGATGTAAATATATTTGTTATTGTTGGTGTTCTCGTGACACCAACAAGTCATTTGAGTATTTTCTTTTGTTAAAATGTATTTGTTGGATAGCCGGTAGCTTTGACGTAGGCCTAGGCTATATAAGGTTCGCAGCAGTGTTAGCTTGCTTTTAGAAAAAATAATTATATAGATCTAGGTTGGAAAGTTGAAATTCAGTGGATCCAGGGCCGTTTAAGAGAGAAATGTGTCCGGATAAAAGCGTCCCAGTTTTAAACGCCAGTTTAAATCACAGACTGTAACACGGACGGTAATGTGAAACTCCCATTCATTTTGCCATAGAGAAACCATGCTTTGATCCGGAAATCCGTATATGGGTAAAAGTTTTCCTCTGCATTACATCAGGCTTCTGCGGCCCATTTCAAGCCCCGCTAGTAATAGTGAATGAGTTACACGCTATTGCAGTTCTCGCGGGTAGCGGGTCTTAAGGTCAATTCCTGCATGATACTATACTTTGGCAACGGGTTTGGGTAGAATCGAGATTTAGCCTAAACCAATCCAAAAGTATTTTTGTGTTGTTAACATGTAGTTGTGTTGTAAAGCATGTATATCACTAAGAATGTGAAGAGATTTTCTCACCGCCCTTTCATTCATATCGGCTATTCAGATAACTGGATTCAAAATAATTGTAATAAAATGAAAACAGTTTCACAAAAGTTTTTGTTTTTCAAAGGTTTAAACCTGAAACAGCTGGTTATTAAAGCAGGCTTTGTTGGGGAAATGAAGACATAACATGCACAAGGTATGTTGGTAAAATAACAATAATGATATGAATAATACATTATGAGCAATACATGAAAAACCGCACCACCTGTACTGTTATGTGAAATACAATGACATTTGTTTGTTTCTTTTCTTTTGTCACACTCTCTCACACAAACTTTGAGGCATTGCTGAATACAATTGTTCTGGTTTGGTTTTGGTTTAGTTCATTTAGTTTGTTTAGTTCATTTGTTGAAATGTCTGTGATCTGACATGTTGCACTGCACTATGCCCAGACATTGGATATTCAGTAGGCAGACATATAATAACCGTGGATGATATGATCTTGGAACCACAGTTCTACTGTTGTTGGACTGATCTGGCCATAGTGATTTTTCTGGGTTGGAGTGGTGACTCTTGGCTGGCTTGGATATTAAAAGTCGCTAACAAGTCAGTATATGACCAATACAAGGGACTGTTGTTAACCGTTGAATACTAATGGTCAGTCTGGTCATTTGGTTGCCACTTTGGTTAGAAAAATAATGTTTGGAGTAAAGAAAGAAATGGTGAGAAGAAATTATCAATATTATTATTTCTACATAGTCCATAGTCCATAAGGTGAACCATGTAGGAACTTGTTTCATTTAACGTGAAATGCTGGAATTGAAACAACAACAAAATGGTGTCAGTGTGCAAATACAGTACTTACAGGCTGCACTGTATATATTAGTGTGGACATTTTAGAATTGCACAATTTTTTCACACACACGCACACACACACACACACACACACACACACACACACACACACCTTTTTAACATCCAGATCCACGCTGATACCCTATAGGGCCCTTGACTGTGGATTTCTACAGTACACATGACTGTCTGTCAGCTGATAAGTTTACTTGGACTGTGCCCTAGAGTAGCACAAAGCAAGAACTTTTAAATAATACTTGTTTGTTCAAATTATAAGCAAGCCAGCATTTTGTGTTTCTCTGCATTCACTCATTTTATCCTCCCTCCCTTTCCTGTCACTTCAGGAACTTCAAGTCAGCTGACTTCTGAGAAACTTTGTTTTTTGTTTCTTTTTACAGCCACGGGGGCAGGCTGTTGCTATGGGAAAGCAGAAGAGATCTCAACCAATCACTGGCCGTTTTTGCCACTTCTAGCATATGATTTGCTACAGTCTCTTTCAGTTCCCTCAACTTTTGTTACAGATTGGATACTTCAAAAAGGTTTTCTGCTGAAGAATGTTTATTTTCTTTTAAAATGAAATTTTTACCTGTTTCAATGAATAATAAAAAACACTCAAAAAACATGCTAGTATGCTTCCATTTCTATTATTTGAAATATATGCAGAGAAAAGGTCATGGAAATAAGTTGCACAAGAAGACAGTAGGCTATATACAGTACTACATTTAAGTAGCAGGTTTGTTTTGATGTGCCATTTTTACCATAATTTAAAATTTCAATAAGTTTCACTTGTATGAAATCTCAGGAGTATATAGAGTGGTATATTCTGTGGAATGTATTAATGTGTATGTTTTATTTGGTTATTTTATTCAGCCAATGTGAGTGAGACAATGAGACAATAACTGTCTAAAATACTGCAACTTGAATGACTTAATGCTGACTAAAATGTTCTGGCAGTATCAGTCTGTAGTGTCTGCACTTGCAAAGTGCAGTCTGCAATCTTTCCACATTCCAATGGAAAACCCCATTTCATCATGGGCTTCTAAGCAACTGTAATTTAAGTTTTGCTGTGAATTAATATCATTCACTACACAGAAAAGGATGTTGTTATGCAAAATTCATTAGTTGCTGAAACAGCTGATATTTTATACAGATATGTAGTATCACTTTGCTGTGTGGAATGAGTATATGAACCCAAATGCACCAAGCTACTGCCTTCAAAATCAGATAAAATAAAATACTGATAATTGCCTCTGACCACTGCGTCGAATAATTCCAGTGTTGTTGATGAATCAATGAAGAATTTTATGGGCATCTCAGAGTGCAATGTGTTGTGACAAACACAACCAATATGACCAACAGGACACCTGAAAATTTGTCTGACATACTTGCTACATGCCTTTGCACAAATGAATGATACAGACATGACTTATATTATATGCATGCACTGTATAAAGAGCAATGATTTATTACATAAATGTTTATAAAAATCAATAGGAGATATTGCACCCAAAACAGTTCAGCTCAGGACCATGGTACCTAGATTTATTAATAGTGACCTGTCTTTCAATTTCTGTGTAATATTGTATGTTTTCCATAGGCTGTTTATTTATTAATTCCACCTATCTTAATCCCTGACTATGCAAAAGTATAACACAATTTAAAGGATTAAAATGAGGCACTGTCATTACATTAAATAATATGCATGTTTCCCATTCTCAGAATCACCAAAGCATAGCTGACATTATTTAGGATCAAGGATAGCACAAACCCATTTTCTTTTTTGGTCTTGTCAAATGAATGAGACCATTTCTGTGCTTCCAGGCCCCTGGAACAAGTGCCATAGGCCTTCAGAAAACAGGAGATGTGGTTATCTTTTTTGGACTGATATAAAATAAGGCAAGAATAAAATGCAAATAACATCAGCATCATCAGACACACTTCCGGTTTAGAGAATTTGAAGGGAAGTATCAGTGAGGATTTTTAAAATGTAGTTTAATTTATTTTTGATGATTGCTTCTCTTCTTTGATCAAGAGAGTTTACAACGTTTGTCAGGCCATGCTGTGTTCCAGCTGACATTTTACTCATCAAAGAGGCAAATTAACAATAAATACTAAAAATGCAAACATCCGATCCATCAAACATCAGTGTGGTGAAAATCTCAATGACTCACGACGAGAATGCAGGTCAACAAGGTAAGCCTCTTCTCTGAAGCTAGTCACAGAGAAGGGCCATGAAAGCCAGGGTACAATGACTTCAGTTCATGGGAGAATTCTTCAGTGGTGACTGACCCCACATAACCTATTTCAGGAACTTACTGATGCTCAACATGAAAATCCAATGAACCATGTTCCAAATCCAGTTAGGATATGCTTCAGACACCACAAGGTCTAAGAATATGAGTGTGTCATGATGATGTAAGCTCTGGATGTTGACACTTTAGTAAAAAAAAAAAAAAAACAAGAACAAAGCAATGAACTTGTCTAGACCACATCCATCCCAAAGCTTTGTAATATGTTTTTTTTTTTTGTAATATTGTTTGTAGTAGCTGTAGTTTTAATATCTAATGGTGTTGACATAATTATTATAATTGGTGGGATCTACTGTGCTGTGGTTCCAGAAAATTAAATATGGGTGTCTGTAATAGGAAAGTCCAGAGGAAGAACGAATTGGTCAGGGAGATTTATCTATAGTAAGCTCCTTTGCTTCAGTTGATTTCTGGTAATTACCAAGTGCAGGCACATACAATTAAATGCAAAAATATTTGGATAATGACACATTATTTTTGTTGTTTTGGCCCTGTATCCAGCACATTGGAGCTGGAATTAAACAATGCATATGAGGTTAATATGCAAGAATTATAAAAAGGGCTGTAATTCTTATATGGATTATCAAATTTGGATGTAAACACCCTCGAGTTAAAGCTGACAGTCTGCACTTTAACCTCATAATTTCAAGTCAAATGTGCAGGAGTACAGAGCCAAAACAACAAAAATAGTGTCACTGTCCCAGAACTTTTGTATTTAACTGTGTACTGTATGTTTGTGTTGTGCATCATGAATACACTTGTGGAAATTAAATATTGTGTATGTGTGTGTGTGTTGAATAATATATTAACTGGACAATTGGAAAATTATATAAATATCAAAACACATATCGCATATTGTACTTCCTGGATTTTGACCCTGTGGACTGTTAAAATATGCATGTACTTACATGCTTTTATTTGCTTGTCATTATCACTTGCAATAGCATGTAGCTAAAAACATTTGTAGGTAAACTGGCTATTTTGTGTATGCATTTGCTAGTCAGACGGCCAAATTGCATATGTAAAGCTGTAGGTTTGTGCTTGAAAAACAACCATCTCAGACTGATGTTGTGCATGCTTGTCTAACATTATATGAAACTAAGATATTATCCAAATCTTAGCTGCGTAATACAACAGTTTGGGTTTTTTGTAGCATAGGTAACTTTCATTGCTGGATAAAGTGACAGGTTAAATATCCTAACAACATAAATATAACAGCTTTGATAGCTAAATCAATAGCATGATTTTTTTAAATATAAATTACATTGCATTATATGATTCAGTGATAGCTTCCAGCCCACATAGGGGGAGTTCTACTCTCCCATGAAAGTAACAGGCTGCTTTGCAGTGACAGCTACATTTAGTACTCAGCCACGGGAGACCCCGGGGGTGATGCAAGGGCTGAATAAATATTGCACCACCTGTTCTCCTTGCTGGAAGCGTCGTGCTGTCCCCTTTTGATTGGGAATGTGTATATGGTTCTGAACAAGTCCATCTGCTATAGAAATGTTCACCATCTGAATTATGGATTCTAAGAGACTGGATGGCTGGCATTTAAAAGTTTTGTTACCACAGTAGCAGAATACAAAAGACCAAAAACAAAAGTCAAACCGGGACATACTTCAATATAATAAAATACAATGATCTACAAAGATGCACTGTTTAGCAATGGGAATGGGCAGGTAGTGGTGTCTGTACATGTTAAGAGTCTGAGTACATGAGGCTGAGTGGGAGTTGTACTATACTCTAAGGTTCATTTTAGAGTGCTCTATTCACAACTGAACCCTCCCACCCCTTGTTTACGCCATATGTGTATTCCAAAGTGTTTTTGAGCTTTGCCACATTACCCCCTGCCACATATCACAATCCCTGACTAGGCAAAATATGACAGAGCATAAAAGATTAAAACAAGTCACTGTTGTTGCATTATATGCACATTGCCCTTTTGCTGAATTATCAAAGCATTGCTGACAAGGAGCCCCCATACATGGTGCTTCCGCTGTTTTTGTTCCCTGTTTAGCCAGACCTCGGTCCCCACTCCAGTCTGCAGCAAGGCTCTAATGAGCATGCAACAGGGAAATCACAACAGTGGCTAGCAGCGCTGGCTGAGGCACAGTGAGCAGGATCACCATGGAGAGGCCTGCTGCATTAAAGATAGGCCCTCTGTGTTTGCGCTGTAACCAGAGACACTGGGAGGGAATCCGAGCAAACAATGGCGTGGAAAAAGTACGCAGGGAGATCAAGGGCTCAGAGCAGGGTGTTATTGAGTTACATCAGCCTGTAGATCCATCTGCTGGGGTCCACACAATCATATACCCTGAGCAAGTGATGTAATGTAAAGAGCAATTCATATCATCCAGCATACACGGACCATTGTAGTTGTGTTACAAGCCTACTTGGCTGAACACCAAAGGCTGATTTTTCCAAATGCATTGCAAAAAGCAGGTGCTGCATGTATGAGAAATAATATCAAGAAAGCAATACGAATCATCAGACAAAAATTCTGTGACGTTATTGATTTATTAAATCATTAATGATTGTAATGACCTCATATTAAAGGGCAACTTGAGTAGCTCCCAGAAATGATGAGCAGATTACTTGATACAGTTATCACCTTATCATGACAATGAACCCCAGGCATTTATAAACACTCAGCAAATCTATCCAATAACATTTCCTGGGTTTAGTTTATATTCACATAGAATACTACAGTCCACTTAAACCGATTATAGTCAGATTAGGTGTTCTGTGAGTTGCTACACCAAGGGAACAATTTAGTTGCATGCTTATTAAAGCCTATAAACAGTATCAGTGCAGAATGGCCTTTGGAGTACCAGACAGGTGGAACTAATAAACCATTCATCATATTTACACCTTTCTCCTGATATTACCATCTAATATGATGGCTCCAGCTTCCTTTTTGGTAGCTATCTGCAAATGGGAAACAATGGCCGCTGTATGTGGCTTCATAGTTACTCATATCAATGACAGAATAGACAGGCATGGCTATCACTTCCTTGCTCTGTGCTCCCCTTGTCCTGGGTTCTCCTCCTACACCTCCAGGGGAAAACCTCCTCTCCCAGGACTGTCCAGGACGTGACCTTTCCCCAACAGGATAGGTTACACAGGCAGCAAAGGGCACTGTGATATTTCCGCAACACCTTCTTTTGATAAGCAGTTAATCTTTTGCACACCATTCAAAGCTTATGTCTGAGCAGGGTTTATGGTTTCAGAGGCAACTCACTCAAATATTTGCATTGGATGTGATGAAGGACATACAGTTCATACAAAACATCCTCCATTTACAGTGATATAGCAACACAACCATGTCTGGGTCATGTTTTTGTCATTTTTGTCAGTATGTATTTACATAGAATATGCTTTTATGTAGACTGAAGCATGTTTTTAGCATATTTTACAAATGACCCTTAGTCTTGAGATGTTTCAGGAAAAAACAGGTGCAATTTATTTTCTATATTTGTATCACAAACTTCACAGAGCCCCTTAATACAGTACGTTTTTAACTGAAGCAGTCGCGATATAAAGTATGGTCAGGTGTTATAAATGCCAATCATGGAATAAAACCAAGAATGCTCCTTTTCTCCCAGACTATACTCTGCAGCCAGTCCTTTTCACAATGACACTTCTTGTGTCTTGTTGAGTCACATTCCATACCCAGTCTTATAATAGTGCAGTTTTCCACTTGTGGCATAACCAATAACCTTACCATGCAGGTATTTCTTCAAGGCACATGGAACCATTACAACTGTTGTGGCCCCTTACGCTTTTTCAGTATGAGGTGTTAATTCAAAGCATAACAAGGTATTTACTGATGCCACTCCACTACATAAATTAAGACATGAGTTAAATTATTAGGACAGGAATGTCAGCAAGTGGCAACTCAGACTATTTTGAATCAGTAATGTATATGTAAGACCTTACTGGCATTGTATTTATTGCTTGAATTTTAATGGCAGTGCAGTCATTATGATTAAATGTTGCTATTAATGTCTTTTGGTTTTATTTTCACAACAATGGGCAAAATTATATCGATTCCTCTGGGAAGACAAGAAGGGAAGAAAATCGTCTTGGTCAAGCTGTTTACCATGTGACCCAGCAGCAGGCAATGCAAGCTTCATTGCCCAAGAGCATTTTCTCATGTAAACTGTGGTTCTCAAATGGGTAAAAACAACAGGAACTAAAACACACATAATGTAATGACAGAATTCTGGTCTTGACCAGGATCCTGTTCTCACCACTGCTTATGTTTAGAAAAATTTCAGGTTAGAGTGCATGGGAACAGCATTTTCTGAGTGGGCAGTAATTCTGCAGTTTTTTCACTGTGGTTTTGGTGGACAGCGCTAAAGTGAAATATAGAACTTACTGTGCATTTCTACTATACAAAAATCAATTGCTAACAAGCAGCACAGCCTTTAACAGCAGGATTGTGATTGGGTTCACAATCAGTGACCACTTACCTTATCTTGGTGCAAGACTACCTGTTATCTAAAGCTTTTCAGGTCAAATTCTGAAAACAGAGTGTGTGACAGACAAAGAAAGAGAGGAGGGGGGGGGCAAAGAAGAAGTTAGATGTATCATTCATGCCCCTACCGAAGATTCTTCACATCATATTCATAAAATGCATCACCTGCGATAAAAGAGGATAGCCGCAAGGGTTATTTTTTCAAAATCACAATGAGATGAAAGAGTGTTAAAATACAGACAGATTACATGAGCCATCCTGGAATGTAATAGCCTGTTGTTTTCCAAGACTTCAAAGTGACCACCATATAACCTGGCCTACGGCGTAGGCAAGTCTAAAAGGCCGTTTGGCAGAAAAGGTACTGCATCACAGCTCCTACAGGAGATTCTAACGGAGCTTCACTTTGCAATAACAACACAATTTGTTCACAGAAGCATGTGATAGGTCTCTATTAGTCTATCTTGACCAATGACCAAACACAATTAAATACTGTGTAGGCCTATATTTACATCATGCAATAGCAAAAATGCTCTTTTAACTGTGTTTTCCCTGAAAAATATTGGTAGTTTGTGTCTTCCAGAGAAATATATGGCCATATCTACACTATTCCCTTCACTGTAAACAGTAGAATGTGATCACTTGTGGGTCTACTCTGGATAATTTTTCATAAACAAACTGCAGAGCAACCAAACCCATCTGCTAACCAGTCCAGCAGCGCCAGTCAGAGCCTTGCTCTGATGTAATAAGTAAGCAACAGCAACTCAACGCTATCCAGCACAGCCCTCATTGAAGTGCACCTGGCGGTTGACATCAGGTGCTTTTACAGCAGACAACAGCTTGGCATCTGGCAAGATCATTAAGTAGATCAAAAAATGTTTGGATAGGAGCGCTTCCTGGACTCAAATTGAGTTTGTTTGAGGTGCTCTTTGGATGGGATACTTATAGACATAAAAAATCAAAGAAAACTCAAGGCACTCTCTTTTTTAACAATTAAAATGCCTTTAAAAAAAACAAACTCAGACGCATATCAGCATCAAGCTTTTGAAAGCTTGATGCTGAAACGCGTCAGAGTTTGTTTTTAAAGGTTTAAAATGACCCTGCCACAACAATAAAGGCATTTTAATTGTTAAAAAAGAGTGCCTTGGAGTTTTCTTTGATTTATAAGATCATTAAGTAGTTGGAAATATGTTCAAAAGATCAAAAGCTTAGTGCAAGCAGGGACAACCGATGGAGAACACTTTCCAAGCCACCAATGATTGTTGTATAACCTCTGCATATAACCTCTGTGATCATCTAATCTATGTTTACAGTTAAACTGGAGACTAGGCCACAGGGTCTCTTTGTGATAATTTTTCTTTTTTTTTTAAAGAAAAAGCACAACATCTCCGTTCATATCAGAATCACTGTACAGAGTGTCTGCAAAAACATCTGTCAAAAGAATGGATAACAAGTCTTTCTATCAGGGTTTTCTATCAAGACCTGGATGAATGTTACAATGAATACACTAATGAGGGGATGGTCCTCTCTTCCTCATAGAGTCAGAATGTAGAAGTCAATTTGTCAGCATGTGACCATTTTCCAATCTGTTTGATTGGCAACTTTTACTTTTAAAAAATGTTTACTTACAGCAAGGAATGCAGTCTTTAACTTACATTTACTCATCTATGAATGAGGAGTTATCATAACTAGAATTTCAGCACAATCTTGGGAAATTAACAATAAACCAAGGACAACATGACTTAAAACAGTCACAAGCAAGAACTATCACTTGATAACATAACCAGTGATGCAAGCATAATTGTTTCTTGACATATGATTTGGAGGAATTATATGAAAAACTTTATTATTTATTATTTACAGTTATTCAATCCATCTTAGAAGATAATTACCTCATTCACTTTCCCACTGAAAACAAAGGGGAGCTTGTCTATTCACCAAATCAACATTATGGCATTACAGCAGAGTCCATTGTGAACCAACACTGAGAACTGAGAAGTGGGAAAATAGGCTTTATTCTGTGAAAACGAAATGGCTGTTAACTCATCCTTCTATCCATCCATCCATTTTATAACTGCTTAGTCCAGATCAGGCAAACTCCTGTGCCCCCTCAAATATCTGCAAAAGGGTAAAAAGCTGGCCTGCTGTTCCACGGCCTGGACAAAACCCGCATTGTTCCTCCAGAATCTGGGGTTCGACTATCGGTCATAGCCTCCTTTCCTGCACCTTGGCATAGACTTTCCCAGGGAGGCTTAGGACAGTGATTCCCTGATAATTGGAACGCACCCTCCAGTCCCCTTTCTTAAAAATGGGGACCACCACCCTGGTCTGCCATTCCAAAGGTACTGTTCCCAACTTCCATGCGACATATATGATTTGTGTCAGCCACAACACGCCAACAACATCTAGCGCCTTAAACATTTCTCAACGCATCTCATCCACCCCTGGTTCTCTACCACTGAGGAGCGCTCTTACCACCCCAGTCATTTCTGCCAGGGATGGACTCATCCCCCAGATTGCTCCAGCTCAGCCACCTGAAAGAGGGCGTGTCTGTCAGAAACAGGCAGCTAAAGTTCAGAAGATGCAATGTGTGAGTGTGGATGAGACAGAAACCAAGAATCATCTTATGGTTAGTATGAAATCATTTAAATGTTGTACCATTTCTGACTTTCTTCTTTTACAAGCAGGAACTCCTCACAGAAGCAGCAGTGTTCAAAGAGGTTATTATATTTGTTAATTCACTTTTCACAATATACAGCCTTTGGCTTGTAAAACACAGCCAAAGAAAAAATAATTTATGATTCTTCAAAAAAGTATGGGAAAGCACAATAGGTGACAATTCCTCATATAAATTGTACCACTGATATACAGTAGGTGTCAGCTGGATAGTAAAAAATGTGATCTTCCTCTTTTCTAAAGTCCAATTCCTGTGGGAGCCCCTCCACTCTTTGCCCTTACTACAGGTTCCATTTTTTTTCTCTGTAGACTTGCTTTATGTATAAGCGCACGGATATTTTTCCATACTTTGTTTAAAAAATCTCTGTCTGAGAAGTTGGTTACATATTCTACTACTTTTGTTCCAAGTAATCAAAAAAAAAACGCATTCAATTATGAAATTGAATGTGTTTGTGATTACTGAGGAGGCCAGTCCATTGTTCAAAACACCGGCAGCTTGACCTTCTTAGCAGTGTGCCTGGGGTCATAGTCTTGCTGTAGAACGAATTTGCTAATCAAATGTTTCCCAATCAAACTCTGTCCAGAGGCTATTGCATGACATGTTAAGTATTTACCAGTATTCCTGATTCCTTCAATGAAAACCAAATCCTGTTGTTATACAACCTCAAACTTGCACTAATTGTCCACCATGCCTGACTGTTGGTTGTAGACCCGGTTCATTGCATACATGCTGCTTTTTATTCCAAAAATCTCACATTTAGACTCATTGGTCCATAAAACCTTTCTCTCAGGTGTCCAGTCCGGTGTACTATTGCAAAATTCTCTTTATTTCCTTTTCTTAGTTGCGGCTATTTGACCGCTAGACATCCTTTCGAACCCATAGCATTCAGCTGTTTTCTCACAGTGGATCATCTGTGGATTTCTTTAAGTCTGAAACAAGAGTGGAGCTTGAATTTCTCTGTAACTTCCAATAATCTATTGAACTCGTTTTTTTTTTTTTTTGAAACTGCCGTCTTTTTTTAAAACTGATTTTCATTTAACCATTCCATCAAATATTCAAGCCTTGCATGCATAGCTACAGTACTTCTTCCTTCATGTGTCAATAAAGTGAAATTACCTGCCTCAAGCAAGTTTAAAGCAACTTGTTTTCATTAAGAATGAGAACAGAACAATCAAAAGGCAAAACATTTGATTGGATGAAACTATCATTTTGTATAGTAATAAGGTTGTTGCATCACTTGCAAAACATGTCAACTTGTTTTCTTCAGGACCCTTTACAGTAAAAAATAATTAACATTTAGTCATACAGTACTATTGAGGAGGAAGTTGTTGAAATGTAATTACAATAAGCAGGTTATTCAGTGTTGGGTTTTCCCAGTTTGTACCATTAATTTCCTTGTTAAAGCCACTTCCTCTTAATAACAAAGCCCATCACACTACAGTACCAAAGAGGCTTTGTCTACACGGCTAGTTCCTTCATAAAGTTTTGACCCCTCGCTGATTATTTCTCATTTTCCTGTGATGCAAAGTCAAATTAATATGTTTAAATTGAATTTATTTGTACTCCCATATAACTTACAATATCATAATGAAACAATGTGTTTAATATCTTCAGAATTACATTATAAACTAAAATCGGACAATGACTTAAGTATTCACTAAATTTCTACTAAGTCTAAACTGGGCAAGTTGTATTCAATTTCCTTCAGACCACACTAAATGTGTTAATGCAGTCCACCTATGTTGATAATAAATACATGAAAATAATGGAAAAATAAATATCTTTGTGAGGTCTGAACTGAAATGGCAGACCAGTCACACTGTCATGAAGACAAAAAAACTGCCTGCGGAACTTATGGAACTAAAGGAGGCAAAGAACTCGAGCTTATACAATGATTGGCAAGGCTCTGAACCTCCCTATGAGTACTGCCAAGTCACAGAGTGGGAAAACAAATGGCACAGTGCAGACACTACCAAGTTCAGGCCATCCTACCAAATTGAGAATGGCAAGTGTCAGAAGTAACCAAGAGCCCAGCTATAACACTGACAGTTGCAGGGCTCATTGGCTCAAAGGGGGAAACTTTTATTAGCATAAAGATAGATGGAGCCAAATACATGCAAATCCAAAATGATAACCGGTTTCATAACTCTGTTCGGAAGTTTTTTTTTTTTTTTTAAATAAACTTTTTTTGAATCATAAATGTGTTGCATTTACTGTGTTGGTGTGGCGATGAGGGGAACATATATCACTCTGATTTACGACGGTATAAAAGTGGTGACACGGATGTAAAATCCGTTTGTCAACAATCACCATGCACAAATGCATAAACTGTTAAATCATACCACTAAACAATGTTAGGCAATAATCAAAAATGTAAGGACATGACTGGTTTCTACGGTCAGGTGAGACTTCAGAGCGCAACTTTTTGGCCATGTAAACCATTGGGATGTTTTGCATCAAGAGGGGTACACACAAGGAAAGCACCCGATACCTACCGCAATATCTGTTGGAGGATCATTGATGTTCCGGGGCTGCTTTGCTGCCAGTGATCCAGGGGCCTTTGTTAAGATCAATGACATAATGAATTCCAAGTACTGGGACAATTCAGCCAAAACTCCCAAACTTACCTCAAAATCAACATAGAAATGTTTGTGAAATCAAAATTGACATTTTGCAATGGCTCTCTCACGCTGGACAAACCTCACTGAAAACCTGCGGCCTGAATTGAAGAGGACAGTCCATATGGGTAAGCCTAAGGATAAACAACAACTTTGAAAGCTTCTGCATGGAGGAATGGATGATACTACAAATAGGTTATCCAACCTAAGCAAATATACTAGAAAAAGGTTTTTTGCACTTATCTTTGCCATGGGAGGCTGCACAAAATACTCATTATAGGGGTGCCAATAATTGTGAGACTTAATTTGTCATGGAAACTAATAACTCATTTAATTTTGGCTGATTCCACTGAATTAGCAGTACAATGTTCCCATATGGGGAAATTACTATGTATTTCAGTGATGGTGTTATTTGTGCAGGGTGCAAATAATTTTTGATCCGATTACGTACGCACATACGTTACACATTTCCATAATTTACATACAAATAATTACATTAGGTTTGAAAGTAAATCGAGAAATTTGGCACTGCTCCAATGGAAAGAAAAAATGCAAATGAAAGGCAAAGTCTGTGAGGGTGCAGAGAGGAAACCAGAGTAGGCTGTCATGCATCTATTGCAAGTTGTTTTGCATGGGCCGGCAGAGCAGCGATGGAGAGATAGACGATTTGCAGACACTCTGAAAATAACTCCCACAGTGTGGGAGCAAGTGTGAGTGGGTGTTTGTGTGTATTTTGCAAACATCTCTGTTGGGTAAAAACAGAACAGCTTTGCAGCACCTGCAAACGGTCTTCAGCATCAAGCAGCAGACTGGCTTTTGGCTTCGGCCCCTCTACTCACCAGGGGCACACCAGCTGGTGGGCAGTTTTTGGCTATTCTCATATGCTCTGGCCTATTTGTATGCGACAGCTAATTTGTAGTACAGCATGTTGCAAATAAATAATTAAATGAGTAAGTAAATAAATATTTTTAAATGAGTGTCCTATCCTTTTCTGAAGAGTCTCCTTTGTGTGCGCCGTAACGCAATTACAGATGACAGAGAGATTAAATGAGATAAGCCAATAGTTTTGAATGGAATTTACAGCGTTGTGCAACACAAACACTTACCCAACCTATAGTGCCAAAGCCTTCAACAGAATGCAAGTCATACAAACTTTTTTTTCCTCATTTTTTTGACTGGCAGCAGGAAGTGTTACAGAGAGACATTTTTGAACATTAGTGGTCAGTAACAATTCAGACCATTTCCTACAATATTTTGAGGGGGGCAAGGGGGGAATAAAAAGTAAATGGGTAACAGCTTTACATTGTTAGTGGAATTTAAGTACAGCTGACTGACAGACTGACTTTTTACAGCTGAAATTTACTAACTCTTGGTAATCTGACCATTTTCTACAATGGATGGAATTACAGCTCAATTGTTTGTTGTGCATATACCACAAGGGAAAAGTCAAAACTATGTCTATGGACATGGTCAAAGTTGGGTAAAAGAGGGACATCTTGGGCAATCCATGAAAATCCAAAACAAATAGCCTACATATTGTTTGTAAATAAAATTTTATATAAAAATAAAATTTTCAGGTATACATTAAATTAAAAAAAATAATGAATATTTAAAACCCTCAATGACATACAGTGATGGCATTCTGATAGCAGAAAGGCAGGTAGAGTCAGTGTTCACCGTTCAATACTGGATGTACTTATGATGTAGTCATTCTGAAAGTTAAAAAATGACTTTCAGCTACATATGCTGGGGGATAACGGTGAAAAAAACAAAAAACGCCACAGAATGTGTTGTGCAAACAGGTGATGAATTGCCAAATGTCCAGTCACAAATCAGTTTGGCAATGTCTCAAACCAACCCCACCTATGGGGGGGGGAAGAGAAAGGAGGGGAAAAAAAGAAAACCCAACCTGCATTCATTCGGTTTCAAAAGTTGGAAATTGAGAGCAGCCATCACTGTAGGTTTATCTTCAAAGCGTAAGTTCGATCTGTCCATTCTTATATAGTCCAACAGATTCATCGGATCAAGTATGCAAGTCCTGCCCCTATCCCAGCCACTCCCGCAAAAGCCATGAGTGCACTTCTCACCACAGATTCAGGGTCTTCCACGTGAAAAAACTCCACAAACCCCTCCTGAAGAGCACAGAATGCAAAAAAGGTCAATTAGAATCATTTTTAAATAATACAGAAATAGGATAACACAAAGAATACTACATTTGGGATTTCTGTCCAAAAGAGGAAGTTTAAGGAATCAATCTGCTGCAACATAATGCGGCAGCCTTCAGAACTTTGCTGTGCCATTCTAGCAGACCACAGGAACCATGAATGGAAATGCTTCCTCACATGCCACTGTCACAGTCCACAAAGGGGTGAAATTACAGGCTCAGAGTAATGTAAGCACACCTTTGGTATAAGATGTCAGGTGGAGTAATAAGGTACACCATGTCCCACAGAGGAGCTCAGGTTTCTAGTCACTTAAAGGTGTGTAGTACTTGCATCTATCCAGAAAATTTTATGAATGGTAAGGCCATTGCTAGCCATTGGGCCTACAATGGTCTCCAAACATAATTTAAGCTGCAGTACACCATGATAGGATGTTTATCCTTCAAACTTTTTGAAACACTCACCCAGGCTTTGTTGTTAAGCAGCCAATCCCGCTGATCAGACAGGAGGAAAGAGGAGATTTCCTGGCTAACCACCGGCACACAGTGCTCTCTCCCACTATCTTTCAGGTGCTCGCACACCACAGCACCAAATGCCAACAGGCTGGCAATACGCCCCCAGTTGGTGGTCCCATCAGAGAAGATGTTCTTAGCAATACATGAGATGAATTTCATGCTGTCCTCCTGCTGATCCAAACTCAGCTTGAGGATCATACCTGAGAGTCAAAGGGAAAAGGGGTTAATGTGATTTACTGAAACGGCCCAATGTCACATGAAGACAAATCTAAATAGGGCTCCATGAGTTGATCCCTGCCCAAACAGTGAGTCAAAATGAGTCATACTTGAGGTATGCTAAATTTGGCTAAATTTGCGAACCAGGGAGGTCACAACACAGTGGTTTGCGAGTGTGCTTGCACAACTCAGAAACACTTCAGTCAACTGCCATGCACAACTATGTCAAGAAGGATCTTTGGTCAGATTGGATAAAACTCACAACTTCAGTATGACCCTTTTAGTTTGCCAGGAAATGGCACTGAACAGAATGTGAGCTCCAGTCCCTACCCACATCAATGTGTTGTGTCACTACGAAAGTAAGTTTCCCCTAATGATATCAATAGACCAGGACTGGTTAGACCAGACACACCTAGGGTTCCCTTTGAATAGCCAATGACATAGCTATTATTCTCAAAACGTAAAATCATATTAAACCAAGGCAGTTAAAAGAGAGGGACTTTCGTCAGTGCAGGACTGGATAAAGGAACAAATTAAGCAGAACTTGACTCATTTCTGTGAAAGCTGATTTCCAGAGACATCTCAACAGTTTAAAACCACACCTTTCAATACACTTCTACGGACTTACTCAAGTGAGCTAATACAGCAAGAGAAACCACATTTCAGATGGTGGGAGATATACATTTCCTGAAATGTGCAGCTTTCTAGTAGCCTATTGCATACCGACATTGTATCCTTCAAATTGACTGGCAGAGATGTTCGACACATGCAGCATCTGTCTCACTATAATTGGTCATGAGGTTACACATTAATCATTGTCATTTACCCTTGTGATTCAGTTTATGAAAGGATCTAGGAGGAAGCCAATCGGCTGTGAGCGGCTTTGAGAGTAAGATCTGACAGGTATTTGAATATAAGCCACAGATACTGCACCAATTACGGCACACGCATCCATAGAGAATGGCTTAATTCGTATTTCCGGAGATTCGTTATTTTAATAAGTCACGTTGTTCATGGTGGACATATCGTTACATACAGAGACGCAGTGAATAAGTTACAGGTGTCCCGTTAGTTTGACATTTACAAATAAACGCACAGGTTTATATCGATCAGAACCAAACTTTTCACTGGATAACTACTCATCAGAATATATGCAGCACCTTTTCGAACACATTTGCAAGTGGTCACACGGCACACCACGTTAGTTTGTTTAAAAAAATAAATAAAAACGGATAATATACGACTGAGAGGGACAATCAAAAACTGAAGAGTAGGAAAACGTCTTATCTGGGCGTCAGTAGGATTTGCTGGAATCAGCAAAGCGAAACCAGCTAACGTAGCTAGCCACAGGAAAAGGTCCATTTAACAGGAAATGAAACTATCGTTACTTGGATAAAATGACCTAGCTAGCCTAACAAATTAAAGGGTGCGAGAGTAGTTACTGTACAATTTCCAAATCCGTTAGCAAAATAAATCTTCCGCCCTTATTTTGTGACCTTACCTAGTATAAGCCATTCGTCTAGTGGAAAGTTAACTTCGCTAGTCTAGCCAACTTAACTACACAAGGAACTAGACCTAGCTAGCCAGGGGAACTAAACATCTTTGTCATTCCTAATCAAATAATAGCTATATAAACTAGCTAGCTAGTGAACAGAGATGATCACAAATAAATATTCAAGGGTAGTCAACGTCGATATAATACTATCATTGCCAGCTATGAGTTTAAATTTGTGTTCATTGTAACAAGAAAACTAGTCATTACATTTCAGTGATACGACACAAAATGTCTAACAGAAGCTAGCTACTAGCTCACGTTTCCAGGATAGATTGCCAGCAAACTAGAATTGGTATTTACCGTTGTAGGCGAACTGGTGTTTTTCGATTAAATGATCCACTACTCGTTTCATTGTTGACAAAACCTTGGTGTTGGTTTTAGCTGACCGGGAGTCTCCTGTGTGCGTCCGATAAAACATTTCGATGATTTCCAGCGTTTCCTTTTCAAATTTTCCGTTGGGACTGGCGGGGAATTCAGGCATTTTCCCACAGGCCGACGGTGTATCGGGGGAAGAAGGTAAAGAACCGTCCGCGTTTGTGCTCGACGAGAACCGGGTATCAAATACAAATGGTTTCACAGCATTTTTCCCTGGATCCGCGGAGCTACGAGAGCAACCGTCATCTTCGTCCATATCTATCTCATCCTCAGAATTTAGCTTAGTATTTTCGTTGGCGTAGGTATCGCCGGCCCCAGTTGCTGAATTGAGGCAGTAAAAAAATACGTTGTCGACTCCATTTTGAATATGTGGATAATAAGTTCTACCAAGAACATTAGCAGAAACGCGCTTCATTGTGGAAAAAACTGATATTTAGACGCTATTTATTTGCCCTATTCAACAAAAGTAAAACAAACAATTTAATTTGATGGACTAGCATAAATGGTCATTCCTTCTGGACATAGGTTTTTTTTTTTTTTTTACCATTTAGCTAGCCATAGGGCTGGCTGGTTAAAATTACATACTAGCTACATTCCCCTCGCGACAATGCAGCGGAAGTAACTAGGAAGGCAACATATATATGGTCTACGTATCTATTACGTAGCAAGGAGGAGGGAGCTTAGCTGTTGCTCATGCCCACTCATTAAAACAAATAAAGTGACAGGTATCAATGATCAACGTAGAACACGTTTCTTTGTGATTACACGTGAATAAGCTAATTTAAAAACAAAAAACAACAAAAAAACGATCAGATTCATAAATAAGTGCATACATTGAAGAAAAGAATGCATTAGATGAAAGTTGTCAAGTGCGTATGTCAGTCAGTTCTGCTTCCCTCTAGCGGCTAGCAGAAGCTGACCAAGTAACAAATAATATTTGTGTAGACCCTTCATCAATAAAATAGACAGCTTCTCTGATTAATGTAGGTAGGGTTTTCCACAATTTGTGAGCAAAATGAATAAAAGCTGCCTCACCACTTGAATCTAAGTGCTCTTGGTGGGACATAAAGTGACATAAAATCTGAAATATAAAAAAAGTTCTATACCATTTTAAGCTTTGTATACAAGTGAAAGGACCTTAAAATTAATTCATATCTTTAGCATTGTTACACTCCGGTCATTTTTTGACGTCTAAGCTAGGAAGTACTTGTAAACAACCAACAGCTTTTAAAAACAGCTTATTTGCTGTCATGTTATATGTTGCTGCAGTGTTGATCAACACAAAAACACCAGAAAAACATCATTTCAAATGACAATATATGGTTATATTGAATAAATCCACAAAACACACTCAAAATTAATGTAAAATTTTATTTTCAAATACTGACAAAAATCTCAGCAATGCTCCCACACTATTGAAACATTCGTTGTAAATTTAGATTTGTAAAACGAAACCCATTTTTGTCACAAGCATTATTGAGCATGTAAACGTCACTGCTGGGAAACAAAGGCGCTCCCAGAATCCCAAAGTGCACATTGAGCCAAGGTTTGATATTAGGCAACTGTTGCTCCATTATGAATTTAGAGAAAAAAACATTCTGCATCAGAATGTAGCCACTGAACAAAACATTTTGGTGGAGAAAGAGCCTGTTGTTATGAAGGTATCATTACTTGTTTAACATTGTTTCATACATGTTAGCCAGGAACCTACAGGAATAGTGGTTTTAGTGGTTTAGTGTACCCTTTCTTGCTCATTGCAGTGTAATATTCACAGAGGTTCAGCCCCCCAATACACAACATTCTCAAAGCAGGTATGGTGAGCCCATTTCACTACTGTCTCTGAAGTTTCATGGCCCTCTGATTACACAAATACAACAGTCTTGTGACACATTTTCTTGTGGTTCCAAATATATCACCACTGCATTAAACAGAAGCAGATATATTCACACAAATTATGAGGTCAGGAAACATTAAATGTTAAGTCTGTAATCAGAGCCTTTGAAGCACCAGTTACTTTATAGATTATGCTATATGATTTATTACGATCCTCGATTCATATCGAAACAGCAAAGTTACAACCTGAAAGATCAGACTCAGGTTATCATTGTTTTTTAATGAATAAAAAAATATTTGACTAATTTGTCGACACCCCAGAAATTCTAACGACATATGCTTTTCAGTGGTTCTGGATAGCCCCAATTCTTTCTGCCACTGCAGCAACACAACAGCCTTAAAACCATCTCCAGAGCTCCCCCAACAGGCGGTTTTCAATGGTTCCAAATCAACATTTATACACTATGGTGACCTCTTCCCTGAAGATCCAAGAGGTTAGTCATTTTATCTGTATGATAATGAAGGGGGCCATATCTTAAAGGAAGCCCCCTTAGTAAATACCAGAGGCTGTTGGCACACCTCATGTTAAGTCATTGCCTTCCACCTCACATGCATACACAGCAATGGTAAGACCCACATCTTAAAGCCAGTGACTGATTGCCATAAATCCTTGATTCTGCAGGTGGTCAGATTCAGGACTCTTGGACATATTCTTTCTCTTTCTCTAAGGGGACACCCAGATGAAGACAATTGTGTCATTTCTTTAATCAGCAGCATTTACACTTATTTATATTGTACATATAACGTCTTCCTAACATCTGGCCGGCAGCTTTATACTACACAGAAGACGGGTGCAGTAGAAGTAGTGTAAAAACAAAACAAATTTACACTGAGGAAAATAATTCCCCCCCACCAAACAAAAAGGCCTGGGGAGTATAAGATCCATGTTCTTTTTAAAAAAAGAAACAATGGAGAAGAGAAAGCATGGATACAGGTATTATAGAAGAAACAATAGTAAAGTCTATTTACAACCTGACTGGGATGTGAACATCATCTCATGACAATTTACAAAATGAAATGTTTTTAAGTGGAAAAAAAAAGTCACACACAAAGAAAAATAAGCACTCTCACGCTCAAGCACAGGCACAAATGCATACTCAATGCAAATCCTCCTTTTAACTCCTGACCTTTGGCATGGCTAAGTTCCCATCATATCAATCCCTTATTGGCATTTGAGCACTTAAAGTACTGGGAGGACCAATATAAGTAAACAATCAGGCAAGACTCAATAATTTACTTGAAATCCTTGACTTCTTTGAAAATATTATTTCACAAACTGACAGCATGATATAATGGTCTATCTTTGGACAAACTGTACAGGCTCAAGCTTTAATATTTTTCCCAAAGATTCCCTACTATTCCCTTTTTTATTTTCATGATTCCAGATACATCTATGGCATTGAGGGAACACACTTAAATTGGCTCAAGGAAGAACAAGAACAAGCAACTACTGTAGTCCTTTTCCTCTGTAGTGAATGTAGCTGTACATGTACAAACATGTGCACAAAGTAAGTAATTCCAGGCTAGAACACCAGGTTTGGTCAGAAAGCACAGCTCATCCAGATACTATTACCTAAATCTATTCTGGCTTAACTGCATAATCACAAGAATGATGATGTAACCTCTTACAGCAGTTTGCCTGCACCATTCATTACTTTCCTGCTTTAGCCTGTAAACCAGCCCTGAGGAATTAAACCCTGATGACCACAGGGGTTCCACTATCTCACCACATCTTAGGACGTCCTGATGTCCTAACTTGAATAGGAAATCAAATCCACTGCTGTAGCAGTTCTTGAAGGGGGTTGGACAGTTGCCCATCCAGCCTGCACTGCAGTCTAGACCCTGTAATGATTTTATAGGCACTGTACACCTCATACACCTCTGTCACTCAAAGTTTCTAATGTACTTTTCTAATCTTATTGAAACAACAAACTGTGGCCTGACATATTCACAGCAGACATCATATCCTTTCAAACTCAAACTAAAACGAGCACAATTCATTCACAGCCTCACAGTGCTTATACCAAACTTCTCCTATGCATCAGACTTTTCCCCATACCCATTTATGCCGCCCAATGAACCATTCTACACCTGTACTAGAAACAGGGAAGAATCCCTCCTCTCTGCTACCACCTGCCTCTCCACCTCTCCTCCTCTCCCAGAAGAGAAGTGGTTGATTATAGGATTATATGTAAAGGGTAATGGGTGAGAGCTGAGCAGATAATGCTTACAGCCAGCAGATAAGGGCTTGCATTAACCTATTTCTTTCTTAAGCAGATGCACACTCAGGCTAAGCACACAGGATACATGCTCTAATTGTCAATACCAGGGCTTATTACACAATTCCGTCCCTTTCCACTCTACACATAGACCAATTACAAGTGAGGAATTGCTATTAGTTACATTTACCAATACAACTGCAGTTACTGTAAAGACTACTGGACTAGTACATGAGTGGGGACCATAAGAAACAAATTAAATAAGTAGCCCATATCTCAGTGGGACATTTGACAACACAATACTACCTTATTTAGCCTTTTTCAACAAGCTTCTGGTACAAAACACTTCAGTAAACATCCAACAAATGTGGACATAAGATGCTTTGTTGTGCTCAGTATCCCATAGCTGGCTAATTGATAAGCCAAAATATGCCCTTACAGTAGCAATACACCGGGTGTTATTATGACAATGAGTTCATGCCCCATTTCCGAACATTGTATAAAAATATATACTTGAATACACAGTGCGGTGAGACTGGCAATGAATTTCCTACCAATCATTAAGGCTTGTTTTAAAAAGGGCAGATAAATAATATTACTGATGGCTGACTGAAAAGTACAACAAACACCTTTCAATATCTAGGGGAAATGTCATACAATTTTTAGTTCATATATATTGTTTCCTCTTTGTGAAAAGACCCAGAAAAGGAACCTGACTCTTTCATGAAGTGTTTTTGATTTTCCATTAAACAGAACTACAATTTCATATGTTTTCTCCCCAGTAGACAAAACAGCCATTTCTTCAGCCAAACCAGTTACAAAACTAATAAGCAATAACTCACAAGGCTGTTACAAAATCCTACTCCAGAAGTGGGAAGCCAATAAATGGAAATCGCACAGCCTGAAAACTAACCATCGGTTGTTTTTTTTTCCTGTGTTTCTCTCTTTTGGGATTCTTGAGCTTCCATTGGCGTGGCACATGCACTGACAGACAATAGCCACCTTGACTGGTTTCCAAAGAAAATGAACAAAATGTTTAGGCCCCATAGAATAGTACAGGAGGTTGTACAGGTAAGAGTAAAGCAAAAGTAGAAATGATGCCGCTTGTCCCAGCCTCAATATTATACAACAAAATACATTTAGCTTTTTTGTTGCTTTTCTGTGCAGTGAATAAGGGAGAAGGGCAGGGGTATCGGGTGGGGCAGGTTGTGGAGGCAGAGGGGATAGAGTGTCTGTATTGGGACTGAGGGGATAACTAGGCTCCACGCAGGTGCATGCTATTCACCATCCCTCACTTTAGTAAAAACCTACCAACTATGACCTTGCGAATGAAGCTGCTTACAAATAAAGCAAGTAATTGTGAACTTTAGTGACTCAACACAAATGGAGATTTTTCTGTGGCAACCTAATCAGCAGTTGTGTATCCATGCCACAACATACATGGCTGAGGTGACATCATCACTTTATCCACTGCCACCATTTGCCTTCCCTTTCATTCCTAGTTTTATGCGTGACTACACAACCAAAGCTTTCACAAGACCTGGTTTGCACTAATGCATCATATGCAGGATTCCTATGTATGTTTTCAAATTTGTGCTCTCATTGACACAGATGTACAGACAAACTAAATACAATGACTTTGTATTCATGTACTGCAGATCTTCAGATCCCCTAAATGTGGGCATTCTAGGATGTAAACGAAGAGTTTGGACAGAGAGCAATAGAGGGAGAGCTGAATCTACACCTCTCCTGGATTGTAATGGCATGTGGAGCCTAGTAGGGGGCCTGGGTTAGGTTGAGGTGGGGGAATGGAGGGCACGGTGGAGGCGGGAGGAGCTAGCCCGCCAGCTTGCTGGTAACCAGGGATGACTTCCTCTGAGGCAGGTCCTGCGGTGTGGGAATATGGTCTCCTGTCACCAGATTCTTGTCCGGCCCGGCAGTGGGCAGCTGTTTGTTCTTCACCTTGGCTTTGGCCATGTTGTAGTCACCTGAATCAAAGTACTTTTGCTGTGTAGGAAACAGAGTGCCATACAGTATAAATGGAAAATCACAAAGGAGGGTTGGAGGTGATCATCTATATAATATTAACCTACAGATGTTTCTGAACATATTATGGGCTTCTTGCAGTCATTCAATCTTGGAAAAATAGCAGTTCATCAAAGAGAATCACAGTTCAATGGTGCATACATGTATACAGTGCATGCCAATAGTATTAGGCCACCAGTAGTTTAAAAAATAAAATAAAAAAGAAACTTCAGGTGGAAACTTTAGGAAAAGTCACCTTTTTGTGTCGTGTAGGCAGAAAGTATTGATACATTTCAGATAAAGGATACCTTCAAAATCCATCAAATGGTCTAATATGCCTCATCCAACCGAAAGTGCAGCAGGCTCAGCAACATTGCCGTTACTCCGGAAACACAAACCCTGGGTACAGGATCTCACACACTACTTGGGCAAGACTGGACACTGCACAGTTGCCATCACATATTCATACACCAGTAAGGAGACTCCACTCACCCCTTTTTGTAGCCTTTTCATCAAGAAGTCAGAGCCGCCTGGCTTCTGCCCCAGGTTGGGGTACTTGGCTTTCAGCTTGGCCTCCTCTGCTTTCACTGGATTCAGACTCTTCTCCTGAGAGTCCTGTCGAAAGAGAAATAATCCTGTATCAAGGCTATTTATTACAATAACAACTTGTGTTTTATTTTTTCTTTGGGACACCGATACAGCGATTTCTCAGCACTGCATGACTCCACATATCCTAAACACCCAAGCTTGTGTAATCCTGCGATAGAATAACATGGCAAGATGTTATTGGTTATTAGTTTGAAACACATTAATCACTGGCAGATTTTGCCCTTTCCATCGAATGCAACCTTCTCCCATTTTCAACACAGTGATATGGATGACTGCAGGTCTAGCTAGCCTTTCAGTCTGTTTTGGAACACAGGTTTTCTTTGATTGAACTGGGGGCTTAGGAATGCCTTGTCTTTTACAACCCCCAATGCATACACATGAAAAGCATCTTCCGTTTAATTAAATTAAGTTTAATGCATTTGATTTTGCTAAAGGTTTTGGCTGCAGCAAGCTAATAAATCACAACATTATTTACTCACCATGCAAAACATTTCACATTTTTCAGCACATCTGTGCTAATACAAACACACCAGCATAAAAAATATAGTCCATATACTGTACCATTTGTTTCTTTTCTTTCATTTATACTAAATGTACCATGACAGTTTCTACCCTGCAATTGAAACTACGGGAATTATTCCACAGAATTTCAATAATTTTGCAATGTAATTCTTGCATAATGGTGTTTGGAGATTCTTCCGGGACCTTTGAAAGTTTAAAAGTGCCATGGAATCTTTTGTTTCTTTGGTTAGGACCACAAAGTCTTGTTGTCTTTGATGATAGACAGTTATTTCCTTATAGATCAGAGTACAAAAATGCTAAATCCTAATGTATTGGTCTACTTTTAATCTACATTTTGTATAGCTCATGCACACACACACACACACACACACACACACACACTGTGCATAGGAATATACTATCATTTCACATGGATTGTGGTGAAGCAGCAGTATATTTTAACAAAGGCGACATCCAAGGGACATTCTGAATTAATACATTATGAGACTTCAATGACTGTCACCATCAGCATCCCCATAATGTCTCTAGAACTAAAAGAGATTCACATCTGAAATGTGCTGTGTCTGGAAAACCTACATATCTCATGCACATTAATTTAGCTTTAACATGAGACCAGATCTGATGGCAGACATTTCTGTAAGCATGGAGTGCATTTTCATATATTGCTTCCAGGAAAGGGAGATCAGCAGTAGGCCTAAATCAAATGAATGAAAAGTTAATGTACTGAACAAGTAGAAAAACAGGTTCAAAGGGAAACATTGAAGAACATTCTGTACGAGACTAACAGAGGTGGATCTCATTAACAAATCAGCCAGGATCAGGAATAGGGTGTTTAAGGTGTGTTCCCATTCCCCTGCGCCTGGAGAAGGGTTTGGGATCCAGGATAAAGTGGTTAGGCCCAAGGCAATCAAGTGGGTCACAGTTTTCCAATGCACATCTCTATCACAATCGCTTCAGCCATAAGAGGCAAACGCCCAAAAAAGGCAGAGGGAGGGTATTTGTAGTCAATTTTAAAAGGTCTGTGCATCTCATAGAGGAACACATCAAAGACCAAACATAATATGTACACCACCCAGCATTTAAGCTCTCAAATCGCAGACAAGGACCAAACTCACAGGCATGCATAGCATTCATTGATATAAAGAAATAGCACACAATATAAAGTACAACATAAAGACAAATGATCATTCAGACAGATAGGAAGTCAATGGTACACACCTTGTTTTGCATAAAAACACATAACACCTTTGTTGAAGGCTTGTAATATATTAGCTACCTAAAACAAAATGTGAGTGGAGACAGCAGTGTGATTTTTTGTGTGCACAGTGCAATTCATTTGACTTCAATCTAACTCATTTTTGAATGGCTAGAGTACACTCAACTCCAACATCAGAAAAATCCACAAATATGTTTTGTTCTGCAAGATTTCTGAATGCATTTCTCGTGCATTCAGGTTGTCTTACCCACGTTGCCAGAATAGACCCCTTCTGTAAACAATCACAGAAACATGAAAGTGTCTGATTTTACTCTATAACTATAAAACTCAGACTAATAAGGCATCTAGACTACATCTTTTTTTTAAAATTCATCACACAGGGGAATATTTATAGTACTGCGGGAACAGTGACAGATCAGGATCATTCTATAATATGGTTCAGCCTGAACTTGAATCTGGCGCGGGTAAAAGCAGTGAAATTTCAGCAGATGCAACTGTAAACCAGGCGTTTTCAAACTGATCTGTGTTGACTGTTTACTTGTAAAGTACAGTTTGTCAAAAACTAGCAGACACTGACGCACTTCTTATCCTAATACACAACCGGAAGACAATTTTGCAGCCTAACAACAGCAGACCAATGAAATCCAAATAAATATTTGACCGCATGACTCCTTGGCCAATGAAACGGCTAAGCTTGAACAAGAGTGGTATTCCTTGTTTAGGCAGAGTGAAAATAAGGCACGAACACTCCGTTCTGATGGTGGGCAACAGTAAATTCGCATTTCCAGCTAGATAATTTAGCTGGGTGATTACAGTAACGCTACCTACCTTGTGATTTAGAAGGTACGCGTGGTGCCAGCAATCGGCGAAGAAATTTATTTGTAACGTTTAGTCACTTACATGAGCTCAGGCACATGAGAACGCCTAGCTCCCCATAGCAACCTTGTCACTGGCAGCATAACGCTTAAATAAACCCACCTGTTTTTCCTCGCCAGACTCCACCTGTGCGTCTGTCTCCTGTTTGTCTGACGACATGGTTAGCTGTATTAGACTGTCACGCTCCTTAAGATTGTTAAACAAGGGGCGCTGCAGATATTTAGCTAGCCCTCTAACACCAGTCCCTAACCCTGTTCGACAATCTTCAAAATGGCGAGCGTCTAAAGTGACATCATAGAGTGGGATAGCCAGCTTTGAAAGACATTTACAGTAACCAATCGACAAGGCAAATACCTGCGAAGAACATTAAAATATCCAATGAATTATCAAAGGTAAAACCTGCTATGATTGATATGGACTTAACCAATGGTAATGCAGTAAGTAGGCGTGAATTGGTTCGACATATTTCGTAGTAGGTCAATATTTAGACGTACAGGAGGGTGGTGATGCTTTCTTACTTTAAAAACTTGGCTTTGTTTATTTTTTAATTTCCAACAATGAGGTCCACAGTGGGCTTGATCTTATTTGGTGATAGTAGGATACTGCAAAATCACTCCCCCCTTTATAAAGACAGTTGGCCCGAACTGCTTTTTCAAATAATATTGATACAGCAAATATGTTGATTAATTAACCGTAAACGAAGAAGAATCAGGTGATCAGACGGCCGTCAGCGCTCGTCCATGATTTGTTCAACTGTGTCATATAGGCTAGCATGCCTGAGCCAGTTAGAGCGCAATATTATGCAGAGATATGCGCCTGTGGTGATACTTGCTATTTAATAGTTCTGCCATTGTTACTACGTTTACCAGGGGCTTAATTAAAACACGGAACATATTCATTTAGATATTTAAAGCAGGGGTGTTTACGATTGTTGAAATTACCTAGTCTATATATTTTGAACCGTTCTAGTTCTACGAAATCCCGACAGGTCCATTTTAATGTGTGGTTCAGGGCTGACGATTGGTTATTTGTGGCTAACGCTAGAAAAAAGAAAAAAAACCGATGAGGCGGGAAGCGCGTGGACAGTTGTCTCTCGGACGACAATATGAGACGCAAAATCAGTTAGCAGTTAATAGATTTATTCACGTAGATTGTAAGTATAATGGATTTTTATTAACATGGATGTAGTTACACTGATTTATGTAGTTATAGGTTTAGGTAGTCTAACTGTTAGTTAACCTTTGAAAAACAATCCCAGCAAGGCAGATGAGTTGATGCTTAGGCCAATAAATGTTAGCTAATGTAAATGTAGAATCTGATATGATAAGCAATAGCTAGCTAGCTGGTCTACAGTGGTACTAGTACAACCTGTTGGTATGGTCTGGAAAGCTAACTGCCATACATTTGCACCTATGATTAATCATTGAGTTTTTACCCTCTTCGCTACCTGTGTAACATGCGGTAAAGCTAGACAAAAAGTAGGCCGCATAGTCACCTTGGCTTCAAGAAACAATATAACGTTAGCCACCAATTGTGTTGCCTACGAATAGGCTAACTCCCTGCACAACCCTTTATCATCATAAAATATAGCCTAGTTATCTGTTTAGCCAAATTTAATTTTCTAAGATTATGATTGTAGTTGGTTGTTAATCATATGTATGTGGTATGACAGGAATGAGCTGAACTGAAGTTGTTTCCATGGCTTGTGAGCAACAGTTGAGACAATCGCAGGTAAATTCCCACAATTCAACGAACAGTTGTTTGTTGTGTGACTCCCATTTTCTTCATGAAATCTAGGCCTGCTTTGGAATTTAATATCGTAATAAAATGTGTTTTTTTTTGTCTGCAAATGAGCAAAGTAGATAGCTACTTTCTTATTTTAAACAATGCATGCTTAATACAAGTTCAACTGGCTTATTAACACAACTAATTTAGTGGCAGATAGCTTGCTGCAATGTTACTATACGTGATACATTGGTTCTATACCTTCCAGTTTTTTTTATTGAAGTTCGACATTAGAGATAACTCAAACTGAGAAAACTTCCCTTTTGCTCCTCAATCTGTAATCACTCCCTTATGTTCAGGGCACAAATTTGCTGCCAAATGAAGTTACCACAGAACAGCAGTCCTTGATTGTGGTGAAGAAACTTCTGGCTATAGCTGTCTCCTGCATCACGTATCTTAGGGGTCTGTTCCCAGAAAAGGCGTATGGGAGCAAATACGTGGAAGGTAAAGCACATGATATTAAGCATATAACATATAAAGCATATAACAGCAACCTTGCTGTGTACTGCTGGTAATGTGTATGTGCCATCATTTAAAAAAAATCCTTGTATCTCCCAAAAGACATGAGAAAAAAGTTTTATTACATTGCATTACATAGAACATTTTTGGTTAAGTGGAGCTGTGAATAAACTTTATTAGTCACAGAGCCAGGAAACACTGATAGTGAGTAATTGTTAGTATGAGCCTTCTGTTAATTTATTAAACTAAAAAACATTGGCGATTCAAGGTTTTAAAGGATACCAGTGCATTTGATATGCAGCAATGCTTCACACACAGGATTGTTTTGTCATTTTATCTCAAATTATTATTATTTTGTTTTGCCCTGATGGTAGATTAGGTCAGTATGTGTGTTGGGGAAGAATAGAGTAAGGGTAAGGCAATATTTGGAAAGAGCCATTGCTATTGAGTTTTTTTAATGTAAATTTTTGGTGCTTTGAGCAACTCAAATGTTGGCCCCGTTGCGGTCCATTATATCAGAGTGAACTACATCGGGTATGTAGAAAACTCAGCATAACTATTTGGATGGATAGATAGCGGAAGTGGAAATGTAGCTTTATTTTTGGATGAACTGCCCCATTAACATTGTGCTGCTGCCTAGAAAGATGCAGAGTAGCAGTTATAAAGATGGCCTATATGTGGGTTGGACAAGATTATCCATGAAAACTATGCTACGGGTTGTCTTAGTTTTCAAAACCATACATGCGAATTAGGCTATTCATGATATGCTGATAACAAGAGAGGACACTAGTGCAAAGAATGTGATAGCACGTTAAACATTATCCCAGGCCATGTGATTACAATGGAATATGTATCTAGAAGGTGGAGAGGATGTTTTCATTGGTTGGGAATTTTAATTAATTGATTAATTCATCAATTAATTCTGTAAATGAATTATTCTACTTATAGTTTTCACTTAAATGCAGATGTTCACCATCACAAAGGGCACAGTGATGGATTTCTATGATATTGCACTGCTGTTAATGAAATGTTGGTGCTGTTTGTAGTGTGCTTCACAGAGTTACTCTGGTCTGCTTTTTCTGCTTTACAGAGCAGAAGGTGATGATACTGAGAGAACAGCGGAGCTGCCCTGGAGCCAGTCAGATTGTCCAGTGGTAAGTGGCTCTGGACCAATCAACAGCAGGAGATTGGTTTTAAAATTGGCCACAAATATTTTTTTTGGTTTTTTTTTTCATCTTTTTTTGTATTAGTAAAGGAAAATACAGATGAAGATACATATATGAGGGACTATGCAGACTTTTGGGGTAAATGATACAATTTTACAATAACTGATTCAAACAAGGAGGTAGACAGGGAGATGCCTGTGACAGTGCTACTGTATGTGTAGAATGTATATTTGGTTGATGTGTAATAGGAATGTTTGCCTTTTTAAAGTGGTATGATTTGTCTTCACAGGATGCATGGATGCTTTGATGCTCTTCAGAAAAAATATGTAAGTCATTGCTAAATGTCTTGCAGTATATTACACAATCTCCCAAGTGCCGACTATGCTACAGGAGTTAGTTCTAGGAGTTCTACTTTCAGCCCATATCTTTACTAGACCAGTGGTAAAATGATAACATGTTCTCTGGAATGAACAAGAATTTATGAATATAGTCTGTTATGTTAGGAAATGTTTAAACCATAAAACTGATATAAATCCGCGATCTTTCCTCTAGCTGCGACTGGTTGTTCTGTCTGTAAGTATACCCATTTACCTTAAATATCACAGTTTAATCATTTTCCTTATTGCTTGTTGAAATATGTATGCTTTTGTGTTTTGTAGATTTACACAGATCCTGAACATCCCCAGGTAATTTAATTTATTCAGCTGCTTGAAAAACAAATACATTCCTGCAGACCAGTAAACATGTTTTTATATTAAAGAAAAAAAAAAACATGATGATGTATTGGTTATTTTATTTTTTAACGGCCTTTTTTTCCTGTACAAGGATCTAGTTTTGTGTTTGTAAAAATTCTGTGGTTGTGTGACTGTTGAATGAACTTTTACTAATTTATTTACAGAAAGTTACAGAATGCTACCAGTTCAAAATCCAATACACTGATACGGGACCTCAAATGGAATTTGAAAGGTAGGGTTTGATTAATTTAAAACATAAATGTTGCTGTTCATTTGTTCCTTTTCTATTTTCTTCTGTTTCGGTGTAAATCTTGGTTTAGGTTTTCGGTAATTTAAGATTTAATTCACTCATTTCCATTGTTAAAGTCTTCATCCAGTAGTTTCTTGGCATAAGCTAACCCTATACACCAGAAAGTGTGGTATCATTTTTTATTTGTGTACTGTCATCCAAACACATATACACATTATACAGCTTCGCTAATGCTTCTTTTAATCAAAGCATAAGTCTGGGTACGCGGTGAATGATCAGAATATTTTGTGTAATGCTGGCTTATTGTTCCAGCCGCAACAACAAGAAAGTGGCAAAGATGGCCTGTAGCAACGTGAAGAAGGCCAGCGTCCTCCTGGTGCGCAAGCTCTACATGCTGATGCAGAACCTGGGGCCCCTGCCTGACAGCGTTTGTCTCAACATGAAGCTTTCCTACTACGACGAAGGTACAGCTGACACAGCTGGATTTATTATGACCTGGGTTGCCTAAAAGACTCCATTTTAGCATCAGGCTCTTGCTACTGTTTTTTGTATAACGCTTCTGGTCCCTGTCAAATATTACTGTCCCATCCGAGGTCCCGTACGAACAGTAGTTCATGTATGATTTATAATTACTTGTGTTAGTATTATGATTATTTTATTTTTACAAGTAGGTGTCACTTTGACATTGGTCCGCTTGTTCTGGGTGGACACAGGAGTATCATAATGGCTGCTGTTGTAGATCTCATGGAGGATCACTTGGAGGCACTGTGATGGTTTTGTCACACTGAGTTTCTCCTTCAGTTACACCTCAGGAGTACGAGCCTCCTGGCTTCAAGGAGGGAGACAGCGACAGCATGATGTTTGAGAGAGAGCCTGTGAACCTGACCATGGGGGAGGTGGTCACCCCCTTTCACACCCTGAGGGTGGATGTGACTACAGAGAAGGAGAGGCTGGAACAGGTGTGCATGTGTCGCTCAACTGTGTACTCAGATCAGCTTATACTCCCTACGTTTTAATACATCTTATATGCTCTGTTTCCCAAATGTATTTGGGCAGCTTGAGTGATAGCTGCGATCATAAAAGAAACTATAATTTTTATTTGACATCCTTTTGAGCAGGATGCTTATTCTCAATTATCAGTGTGACTGTTGTTTTAGAATGTTTGTTGGGCCTGATGAAGATTTGTTGAACAAATACAGAATGGTGGGGTGCTCTGGTGGTAGTGATGCTGTTTTTGCTGCGCCTCTTTCTTTTTCCGGATAGGTTTGTGACGCTGAGCCTGTGTGTAAGGCAGAACAAGGAGCCCTGGAGATGGAGGAAGCAGAACAGGCGTCCATGAGCAACAGTCAGCCCATCAAACAGGTAAGCCATTCGCAAGACATGATCACAGGCACACACAATATAAGCCCAGTATGCTATGTGTGTAAGGGTAAGCTGTTTCCCATTGCAGGATGTCTCTTTGCTCTGTTCATGAACTGTATGCTGATTAATATATATTATAATTGTATTAGAAAGGGCATTATTGCTAAGAATGATGCTGCATTTAGCTTTTAAAACAAGGCCATAAAGAGTAGCGAACTGAGCATGTGCAGATGACACAGATTTCTAACTGCAGGATAAGTACTTTTCTTTTGATCAGTGAGGCTAACCCCACAACACCAAATCTTTGAACTAGCAGATAAACAGATTCATTTTAATCCTGAAAACTTAAGATGTTTTATTTTTGTTGTCAGTGTCGTATACCAGTGTTGAAAGACAGGAAGGATTGTAATCACAATCAAGCTGACGTGTCAGGTAAGGATCTTTGTGTACTGTAGCAGGGCAAAAAATGTGTGAATGATTAACATTAACAAATTATTTGTCAACTACTCAATGAGGGACCATATTTTATCACTTGTAATTAAAATGTATGCTGAAACATTGATGGCTTTTCATTCATCTATTCATTTTCTAGTATGTTTCTTTTCTTGTAATACAGAAGTGCAGGTGAGCAGCCAGGAAGATGTGAAGACGTGTGAGGAGAAACTGGACAGTTCACACCTCTCTCAGGTGAGTGCTCACTGATGACTCAGTGTGGATGTCTCAGTCGCTGAGTGTTAACACAGTTGAACAGGTTCTACGGCAGAGACTATCTTGAATCAGAGGCCGTAGGTGAGTAAGAGTGACTTGTGTTTCAGATTGACAGTCTGGTGAAGAAGCCCTCAGACGTAGGGGAGACCTTGAAGAGGACCAGAAGTGGCCGTGTCATTGCGCCCACAGTGGTAATGTCACAGATAGGCCTGCACTGTCTTCTCTATTTTATTATATATTTTAGCAAGGTAGCATCACGTACAGACTTGAATAAGTCACTTACCTGAGGTCCTTTTCAAACAGCATAACTTTACATAAATTTGCCAGGCATCTAATTATTTTCAATGGGGGATAAGCACAGTTCTTCAAAAACTGGGGCTACAGCCATACAAGTTATTTTAGATTTTATAGATGGGCTAGATGATAGCAATTATTTTAACCCATGCAGCCTTACCCTGGACCTTTGCCATTTTGGGTTTATGAGAGCTGGAGTCGACTTTGGGTGATGAGAGAGTCGACTTTATCATGATTTGCCCTAAAGCACATAACATGTGATGTGTCTGTTTGCACCAACGGGTTCTGACTCATGTGCTGAGTGACTTGCACACAACAGATAGAGCACAAATGAACCAGATGGCTCACATTATCTGATACTAAAATGCACGCATTCCATTTGTGATATTTAAAATATTACATTTATATTGTGAAAGTAAAGCTTTTTAAAGATTTTGAATGTGTATACAGTGTGGGATCAGAATATTTTTGGTTATATAACAGACTATCCATTTGTTTGTATGCTGTATATCATGTTCCATTGTGAATATAGGAGAGAAAGGACACAACGGTGTGCAACACCATCAAGAATAAATCCATTCCTCAGATGAATAAAAAGGTAAATATTAATAACCTGGTTAAGAATCTAGATGTACAGAAACGACCAGCGTGACTCATTATGGCTGGTTCATTCACATGTGACTAGGGTTGGGCCAATATCTGATACCATCATATACCAACAGCATTGCTTTCCACACTGTTTACAGAATTGGCAGGAACAGTTTTTTGTGCCTGAACTCACGTACATGTCTGCACAGGCAATCATATGGGCTTGAGTTTTTACTTAATTAACTTCTGTTTCTGGGCAATAAAACAGTAAAGCTGAATTACATGTGTGTCTTTGTGACCTGTGGAACCACCTCAAGAATAGCAAGGAAGGGAAAGGAATAATTATGGTTTTGGAGTTGCACTGTTCTGATGTGCAGTCTGAGTGTAGCTTGTTGTTTACTAGCTCCACGAAGCTAGTTAGTGTTAGCAAAGTTTGATATACAAATTATCATAACTACCTATCTCTTTGAGTTGCTAAAACTGGCAGGCTTTAACTTAGCTTTGTAATTGCAATGTAATCCAAGTCATTTAAAACACAATGACTTGCATTCATGTATGAATTAATTGTTTTTTCCCCAAGGTATACTGTGTTAGTAGTTGAAAGTAGTCACACTAGTAGTCACAAGTAGTTTTCTTTTTTGGTTTTATTTTTTGTATAAGCTATAAATAATGTTCTTAATGTTGCAGTAAGAGAAATGATACATTGCAGCACAGGGCAGGAGACTGGTTGAGAACATTGTCTCCCCCATGTGGATAAAAAATAAGAGGCTTCGTACTTTGTAGTCAGTCTGGTTGTGGGCCAGAGTGAAGATAGTTCTGTTTGTACTTAACTGAATCAACATGTCCACAAGATCAGAAACGCAATCTGTCACTTTTCCTGGAAGTGCTGACTTTGAAAGTTATAGGTATACAGTATTTGGTTGTTCAATAGTTATGCATTGTCAGTTCAAAGGATATTCAACCCTCTGATCAAAAGCTTATGATTTCCACCAAAGTTATCAACTGCTCATTTTTAAAAATCTTCTTAAAATCTGCAGATGTCCCAATTTGCATTCCCCAGCAGTCAAGGTCAAGACTCTATCCCAAAGAGACGCAAGTTCAGTGAGCCAAAGGAGCAGTACTGAAAAACAGCAAGTGAAATTTCTGGAAGTTTATGGTTGACAAAGAAGCATATTGTACTGTTATTTCTGCTTGAGTTGTCACAACTGCCAAACACATTGTTCCACACATTTTATGTTTTTGACTGGAGGAAAAATTACATTGGTCAAGCCTCATAAAGTTTAAGTCAGTGGTAATGGGCTGGCAATTTATACATAGTTATGACTGAACTGCATGTATGAATCTGTTTTTGTACTGTAATGTTATTGCCCTGTTATTTTTGCCATTTAAAAAAGAGAAATTGAAACCCTTGGGCATATTGAACTGCCTGTGGCGAATGGAGTCATGATTTTTATTAATTCGTTTATGATTTCCTACCTATTCATTTAGTATCTTTGAAATGAGGGTTTCTTCAAATTGATTCAAATTACTGAAGTATAAAATATATATTCTGCAGTGGTGAGTAATCCCTAACCCCCAGTGAAGTAGCGGTATGTGTTTTTCATTTATATAACCTCTTACTCACTTAATCCATACTTTACATGTCAGCTGATCATAGAGGTCCTAGATTGTCCATACAAGTCTTTCTCCTTCTGTTCTCTCCATATTAGGGATTTAGCCGGTTTAGTCCAGCAATGAGAAATGTAGGAGAAACTGAAAGAAAAGAAAAGCCTCGCTAAAGTAATTAACTGCAAAACAGTACTTGTTTTGGAAAGAACTTTCAAAATAGATTGAACTGTGTTATGTTTGTGGAGACAGGGATTTGAAGTTCAATTGAACCCAAAACTTCAATGAGAATGCCAAGTGTGATCGAATCTTCACATCACTTTGGCCTCCTGGCCCTGGATGATGGTGCTAGGCCAGCCTGTTGGTTTGATGCTTTTTCCCAGGCATTAGGGAGGTTATCAATACACTGTCTTAATCCACTGCCAATCAATTCTTCTTGAAAGCGGTGTGATGCATACACAAACGGCCTGCACTGCGAGGGTGAAAGGGACAGCTGAACAAGTACTCTAACTCCGAATAAGGAACCGTTTCATGGAATACATTCACAATTGGTTTTTCGGGTGTGGGAGATAAAAGTTTCAGGATGGAATTGACAAAAAGCTTAGGTGAATCTGACATAGCATGGCCTGCTGTGTGAAGAATTAAAGGCGAACTTATTGCATTTCATCTGTCCTCAGTGAGGATTTCCAGCAAGCAGGAAGCAGGAAGGGCCCAGGATAGATGAAGAGCTATGGCCTGTTACAAGGAGGATGAGATGGGCTGACACCTCTGTTTCAAAGTCCCTTATCTTGTGTTGTGTCATATGAAGCTAGCTTTCTGCTGTGAGGTTGCTTTGTTCTTTTTACAATAGCTTCTCTGTCAGACAGAGAGCAAAAAAAAATGGTAAAGATAGCATTTAGCATTTTAGCATTCCTTCATTAGTATTTCTTGTATTGTGTTCTGTACTGCATTAAAGGAGAAAGTCTCGGAATGAATTTTCTGCATCAATGTGAGGGAACAGTGAAAGTGACTTCCATGCTTGAGGATGTGTTAACATATTTGCCCGGAAGGAAGCAGTGATCATTTCCACAAATTCTGGGCCGTTTTTAAACCTCAATCCATGGATTACCGCTGAGTATAATGGAGAACAAATCTGATATTTCAAGACATATTAGTTTTGAACACTTTTGCACTGTACAGCCATGGAGTCTTGGATTTTAAGTTTTCAGTTTTCAGCATTGTCTGCCAGTGCTTTTCCAAACTGGAAACAGAAAGTAGCTATTAGTCAAAAGATTTTCTCTGAGGGACAAAGCTGCATGCAAGGGAAAAACTCTTTCTTGATATCGATGTTTGTGGTATTGTGCTCCATCAGTTCCTGCCTCTGGCGTTGGCTTGAACAGTCCTGTGCATTTTAACAGAGGATTCAAATGCCCCCCCCCTCCTTTATAAAGTGTTTGGCTGTGCGATTAGAGGGGAATAATTTACAGTACCATGAGTCCACGATGCAGACAGTTCCATGGAGGAGGTTGGAAGTGAAAGCATTTTTTGACTATTGCAATGAACTTCTGTGAACATTAATTTATAAGTAACAACTGCATTAAGTGCAGAGCCTTGCTGCAGCTTGTATATACATGTAACTTGAATATACAGTACAATGTGAACTAACATCACATTTTCATCCTGCATGACTGTTTTAGGTCTTGGAGAAGTCACTTAACATCATACAGTGCCTTAGGAAAATAGTCAGACCCCTTCACTTTTCTCACATTTTGTTACGTTACAGGCTTATTCTAAATTTGATTAAATTCATTTTTATTCTCATCAATCTACACGCAATACCCCATAATGACAAAGTGAAAACAGGTTTTTAGAAATTTTGGCAAATTTAGTAAAAATAAAAAACTGAAGTATCACCAGGCAACGCTGCCAGGCTTTTGTAAATGGAAGCTTTTAGCATCCTGGCCTGAACTGGATGTTTGACTTCATTCTAACCATCTGTTTTTCTCTGTGTCCGCTTTCAAATGCTTTCTTTAAAGCTTAAAATTATACACCTGCTAAATTGTAACCCTAAGGTAGACTTCTGTTTATTTTCTGTTTGCTTTTCCACCTCAGATCTATCTGGTGTCCTTCTGAAAATCAGGTGTAAAATAATGAAGAACCTATACCTTGCCTGCCTCACACACTTCCATCCCCTGTGAGTTCATAACCTTTATGATCTGTGAAATGAATTGGCTTGACCTCATTCGCTAACCTTATGGCCACAGTTCTCTGCAGTTCTTTTTATTTGGCCTCCTATGGCTTCGCGCGTGTTGACAGATGGACCGGGGTTTAGCAGTGAGTAATGGCCGCTTGTCGATTTGAAGGTATGAAGCAGATGATAAATGAATGACAGGCTAGTGCATTTAAATGGTTGCTCTTGTTTTTAAATGCACTTATCTTTGTGCTACTATACAATATCTCAGTGAAAATTTATACCACTATGATTGCTTCAATATGTTAAATTGTGACAAGGTTGCTATTTAAAAATAATTGTACCGTGATCTTATTTTCAGTTTTACATGCCTAATAACTCAGAATTGAAGTTGTATTATAATGTAGCTAGGCATTACTTTACATAAACATAAAGGCACATCACAGAGTTGTGGCTGTTAGCAAGTGAATATAGCCTTGCAATATAAGGCCTGTTTAACTAAACTTAAACTTGGGTTGAGCTTGACCAGATGACATGATTGAATAGTTTCAGTTTCAGACACATGGTTTTGATCACCCTGCACTTCCACTTTCAGCACATACTTTCCCCCTGTTCTGCATCTGTGAACGAACCTCTACATGTAAATGTTATTCCCAAGCATGCTAATGGAATACCATGTTTCAGCTTAACAAAACCGCAATCAGCTAATCAAACATCACGTATTGGGGGATGGCCTCTTATCTTTAGGTGGGTCAGAAACCTAGAAGTAGAACTGTCAGTGGAATCAGCGGAGGTGTGTTTGAAAGAGGCCTTACTCTTCCCCTGGGCATAGATTACTGCCTCTCTCAGGCCCCACACACTGGATATCACCATTATGCCTGAAGGGCTGTGTCCCCAGGGAAGGACAGGGGATGGGACAGTTAGCAAGGGACCATGACCCCAACGACCTTGCCAGAAGGGCAGTGAATGTTTAGGATCTGATTAGAGCTCTTTCTGCACATCTTCCAGGCCAGCGTTAACCCTTTACTGCTGGAACACAGAATCGTCACTCAGTATTGATTCCAGAACTGTCAATGTGCTTTGTGCTGCAAACCCATGACTGCAGTGGGTGACCCAGACAAGCTTTAGGGCATGAAGACTGTTACATTTTCCCTATTTAGGAGAAAACACATTTGTCAATTGTACATTTTATATGTGAAAACACCCTCACATTATAAAGTTGTTTTTGCCAAGGCTACAACATCAAGTATCAGTTATAGTGTAGGTGACAGGGGTGCTCTGTGGTGGAGCTATGGTCAACTAAGAAAATTGAAAAATTGCTGGGATGTGTTTTAGACTTCATGCAAATAATTGATAAGCTGGTTAATTCATTCCCTAATTTTATGATTTACTAACATCTATTATGTTCAATTTTTAACTGAAATTATTTACATTACAGTAACCTATATAGGAAATAAAGAAATAAAAATATACTGATAGATATCGCGCATATCTGGTTTTACTTCTATTATTCAACTATGGGTATGAAATATAGATGCCCACAAGAGGGCACTACATGGATTCACAATGCAATGCGCAACCTGCTGGCCTAAGCTAACTCATATTTTGCTTATTTGATATATCTCCTGCATTTTATCAACTTAATTTATACACTACACAATTGAAGCTTCATTTTGTAACATATTGCACAGCTTGTTTCATTTTGACGACCATCATAGGCTCAGAAAGCACGGCAATCCATATGTAAGCAAGGAATAAGAAAGAAATTCCTTAGGAATACAAATCTCAATGAAAACCAACACTGATTATTGGGGATGTACAGATAGGTTGTAGATTTCCTAATTTTCTTCCTGCTCCAACAGACAACCTCATGTAAAGCAGAAATGGAGCAGAGCAGGGGTTGCTAGTGCATGCCAAAAAACCAGGCTATCAAGATTGATTCCTTTGCTGATTGTGTGAGAGAAAAATATATCACCTTCTGTGGAAAGAGGAATAGAAGAAAGGCTCAAAATCATTCTTTCTCTTCCATATGGACTTATTGCAGCCAAACATCCTCATGCTGCAAGTGACACATGCAAAGATGCAACAACAAACCAAAAAAAAAAGGTTTCATAGTAGCACCTCCACAGTTACTCAAATGTTGAAAGGGCAAGCATCTCTGCTGAAATCCTGAATAGTTTTAAAATACTGTTAGCTCTTTGATGAAAACACAGTTTGAAGCAACAATAGCTAATGTTCTTCTCTTAGACGTGTTTCTGTTAGGATTTAGTTTTTTTGTTTGTTTTTTTTTTTCATGTATCCATCGAGGAAAATGTCTACCACAAGCAGAGATGGAGGCAAAGTAGACGTGATTTTGCTTTTTATTTATAATTACTAGGCTCTTCACTAACATTTTTTCTAAGGAGCACATTTGCTCATACATTGACAAATTTAGGGGCAGACTAATGCCTCCCAATTAGATGTGCTTTAAAATTATTATTATTGTTTTTTGCATGCATCAATTTTCAGGAGCAAATGCTTCAAAAATGGGAGCACTGTGGAGCCCTGAATTAACTCACAAATAGGCCTAATACCTCAATCAAAACTTAAGTTTTATTATATATTAAGTACAGCATTTTAACAGAAGATCATCCTGAGAAATAAGAATCTCAGACATAGCATCATCGAGTCATGTCATCAAGTAGAGCGTGAAGGAGCAGGGGTTGCACTTATAGAGGAGACTGCTAGGATGAGTCGACATATGAGGATAATTGTGCAATACATGTGCATAATTTCAGCAAAGCACCATGAGCAAGAACATCAGTAGTTTCAGTTCCAACAGAAAGAATACATACTATAAGTGGTGTTCTGAACAGCCTTCAAGTACAATGGCACCTGTGACAGGAACATATTAAGTTAGCTACATGCTTTGAGTGGTGTGTATTCCCCATGCTGAAAAAAGACATGACACCAGTATTTAGTAAATATGCATGAATTATGTTTTCCACTGGGTGAGGGCTGCCCATGGTATTGCCAAAAGCAAAAAAATATCAAATCCAATGGAAGACAGCAAATCCGAAAACCCAGTGTTTTAGGAAGAAAGGCCATTGTCCGGTGAATGTTGCAGGGACCATACTGCATATTTTCCCTACTGTGTTACTGCCCAGCTTAGTGCTATCTTGAGCTTGATCCTGTTGCTTATGTGCTTTTACCCAGCCGTAGGAAGCCATTCAAGCCTGCCCCAGAATCACATGATCTGCCAGATTTTGGTGTGGAAACACTGTGATAGTTGTGGGAACTTTATAGAAATTGTGGCAGGTGAACTTTGGTTTGCAGGTCATTTTTAAACTCTTTTTCTTGTACACTTTGGTCCTAAAAGGCAGCAAAGAAAAAACTGCTATCCTCCACACATATGTGCTACTTTCCAGTCCTCATAGCCTTCATATAAGCAGCACTCACCGAGACAACAATGCATACTCAAGTGAATACACAATGAATTGCACCTAGATAGAGTTCTGATGTTTATTCCCAACATAATTTCCTACACATGACAATCCAGTTAAACAGCTAACGCTTTTTTTTTTCTTTATCTCATAAGGGTGACATTAAACCTTTGGTCCCACCAATAGTGTAGTCAAACACAGGATGGTTTAAGTTATGGAGATGTTCTTTGTCGTGTTTCTTTCTCACTAAAGTTTTTTATCGTGAGAAGTGTGCACATAAGTTCAAACTGTGTTCTTGCATACGCAATGCCAGAATGTTGCTAACTGCTCGAGGGAGGGCAGAGTTTTATTCCTTGATTCCCTTCTCCCACATGCGGAGGCTCAGAGCGGCTGACTTTTGGCCCCAGTAGCAGCTCCTTCTCTTCGGGCTGAAGGAGTTTCATCTCTGTGGGATCTGAAGGCAGCCACTTTTACTCCCTCTCTCCCTCCATCCCTATCCAGCATACACAATCACAACCCTATTTACATTTCTACTGCAGCGTGGAGCGCAACACCTCAGGCTAGCAGCCAGATAACAGCACATATCCCATAGAGAACGCATGGCATAGGGAGAGCCTTGGAGACACGTTTGAAAGAACGTGTAGTTGGGTCCACCGCGTGGAGCAAGTCCTATGAATTCCTATGACACATATGTATTTTTTTTCGCATTGAACAGTGATTCAGTGTGCTCCGCATTTCAAAATGTCTGGGCTTGCATATCAAATTTGAAAAAAGTGTCAACTGCCGGTTCCCTCTGTCCTAAAACCATTGTGATCTATGCATTCTGTATATGAACTGCTGATTGAATTTAGATTAGTGTAAAAGTGTGTTCAGGTATAATTACCGCAACTGACAATTGTTGTATGTTAGAATCATACACCTTTACGCTTCAATTTCATTTCAAGAACTCTTGCTGACTTTGGACTTCAAAGATTTTGCAAATTCACTCTTGATCACATTATGGCATTCAGACATGGCAAAACTCATCTGAAAAAAGCTGCATATATAATATTAAAATTCTGCATATGATGTTTAAGGAGCCACCAGTACAAATACAGCTGTACACATGATTTGTTATAGTTAAAATAGTGTATTCCTTGTCAAGTTTTCTAACATACAGGCAGCCAGCTAGCAAGTGATACCACAAAAGCAGATATTCAGGTAGCAACAGCTTCAGTAGCTTCACATTAAGCAAAGGCTATAATAAAGTTATAAATAAAGTTAACATAAATTCCCTAAATGATTAACCCTGACAGTATCTGAAAGCTATCTCTCAAGTAGTCAAAATTCACTCATTCACTTACAAAACTTAAAATCTGTTTAGTAGTTATCTGTTCTGAAGGGCCAAAGGATAAATAAGACTTGTAACAATGGTTTTAAAGTACCAATGGCTTAAAAACTTTTTTTCCAAGTGCTACTTTCCTCAACAATAAAGCAAGGATTACTAAACTTTGACATTTTGCTCTTCTCACCAAAACTGTTGACTGGCTAAAATCAGTGAGTCATTGCTAGAACCTAATCACCAACCATTGCATGTTTTATTATGGTTAAGTCGTTTTTTAGTTAATTATTTAAATTGCATGTTTACTAGTCTTTGTTTTATTGTATGTGGGTCTTCTGGTTTAACAGATTCTGTGAATTGAATTTATTCATGCGCAACTTGGATGACTTAAAGATCAGAAAATCTACCACCATCTGATCTGATCCAAGTCTGATCCAAAAATGTTATGTAAATGAGCATAGCTCAGCTTTTTCTTTGTTTAAAATGCTCACTTTAATGTAATTTGTCTAATGTCCATTATGAAAAATCTGGGGCAATCACAGATGAGTGTGCCTCATTCAAAGCGAGAAAAAATTAGCACTGCACTTTTCCTGTATTTTAATCTCCTTGTGGCTGTTGTTGGACAGTGGAGCTGTGGTATTCCCAAATAATTAAGTGGTTTTCAACAATGGACCCGACCCAGGCTCAAAGGCATACAGTTTAAAGTTTTAAAAGGTTATATTTAATATATATATATATATATATATATAAATATTATAGATATATTATAATATATATATACAGGTTTTACATTTTGCATAAAGTCTAGCTTGGGGCCACCCACAGCACCTTCAAGGACCCCAGGGGTTCTTAAACCCCCTGTTGAAAACCCAGGGTGTAAATGCTGTACAGAATTGAACATTTCTAATTGGAGGTGAATCCCAGAGCCAGACATCCTGGAGGAGGATTACTCCTGGATGAAAACAAATGGATTGTTTGTATTAGAACAAATGGATCACTACAAATGGAATTCACGCCTAGTCCCTCTCTAAGTATGCATTCTATTGCAAATGTTTTAGTCTATTAAACCTCAAGTCTGTCCTTTCCTGGGTTTTTAGCTGTTTAATAGATTCCGTATTAGGGTACTGAACAAGCATAAAATAGTTAAATGCAAATTTGGTACATCTCTGTTCAAATTCCAGACATAACATACATAAAGAGCAGAGACCAGTAATGATATGGATTGGCCTGAATTAACTCACCAACCCTTCAAATTTCATTTGGGAGACTGAAGGTGCTGTTAAGTGCAAACAGTTTTACATCCGTCAAGGGAAAGATATGTGGGTGTCGAAACATCCAAAAAAAGAAGAAGAAAAAAAAGAAAGCAGATTAATATCATGAAGGCTGGCGCTGCATATTTAAATTCGGTCCGACATTCCACTTTCGCAGTTGCGCATATTCTCTGGCGTTTAGTTTGGTCTCAACAGACACGGCAATTCGTCCCACATATACGACCCCTCGACAGACAGACAGGAGTGCAAGCACCCAATAATACGAGCCTGCAGTTTCCTTGTTCTGCTGCCGTGACTGACTGGAGATCCGATCGATAATAGCTACCCGTTCTCCTATTTCTGTCAAAGAAGACTCGCTTCAAAATCCCCTGTTTTCACATAATACAGGCTAGCTGATCATCATTTAGGACCTATGGTCGAAAATAATATGATCACATTAACCTACGTTATTGCATTCAACCGCGGAAGCAACTGGGTCATTATTATTATTATTATTATTATTATTATTATTATTATTATTATTATTATTATTATTATTATTATTATTATGTTTTTTATTGTTTTTGTTGTTGTTGTTAGGCCTATATCGCAAAGTAATTTAACCAAGCTTCTTTTTCTACTCTCATAAATCAGTATTCACTTCCGTATGAGTAATGAATAATAAAAAGCCTACGGTTCAATAATAGGATACTGATAAAGACTATTGTTGATGTTGTCGTTGGTAGCATCTTTCTTAATTGATGGGAACATTTCTGCATTGGTGGCAAAATCTGCAATCCCTCTTGTCCTCGGTGCACTTTCGTTCCAACATTTTCACCTCTCTTGGACCTGTGATGACTCTGCCTCGGGGCGATAGAAACACCTTAAGGGGCAGCCACCTTTGAATCGTGCGTTTTATGACTCCAACCATGACCCCTGGCCAGGGGGATCCTTCAGGCAAAGTTTAAACGAGCTCCCTGAGGTCCACTCCAGTTTTTTCTCGCTCCCTAAAGTTTCGGAGGATTACTTGAATTTTCGGTTGATGTTACTTTTGTTTATTCCATTGACAGAAATAAGACAATTGAATCGCTACAAATAGTTCTGGATAAATGGCGACTGTTTGAGCACGCAACAGTGCACAGAGGACTGGACTTCGAGTTGCACGTGATTGTATATGCCGGGGAGGATTACCGTCGAAGCCGAATAAAATCGATGCACAATGTTTCGCGTTGCCCGGGCCTACTTATTAAAATTACAACATTGCCTCTTCGTTTTTCAATAGCCTACAGTAGAACATTAGGCTACCTTATTCATAACGACTAACACAGTAAATAAAATGCTAGAAAATATGAATTCACAAAAAATATTGATTTATTTTTATATATATATATATATATATATATATATATATATATATATATATATATATATATATATATAGGCTAAATACAATTCTATTAGACTTGATACGTCATGTTTAGCTTACTAATAACTTAGCTTTCTAAAACCATGGTTACTTTTATTCACTTATTTTCCTCAAAGAGGTTTGGCGAAGTTATGAGAGACAGAAGGCGAAAAAACATACAATATGGGGGTATCGATCCACGCCCATCACAGCAGGAAAAAAATGTCGGTTCAGGGGCAACACAATTCCGACTGGACACTACGATCGATAGTGTACTCCATCAGCCGTTTCCATGGAAACCCGCAGAAAGAGGACAGAGCCTGCCATTATTTACACCTGTCTGTTCCATACCAAATGTGGATAATAGTGGCCGAAGGGTCAGGAAAATGGATGGAATTGGGTTTTAGGGTTTTTCTACGTGCCGTCCGTTTTTGGAGGTCACCATTATGTAGACGAATTTAGGTTAAGTCAGGTAATTAAAAAAAGTAGTATAAATAGACCTACTCATTACTGCTTTGACAATGTACAAAGAATTGTGCTGTTCAGAATATACAAATTATTATACCTTAATTAATAGCGTACACTAAATCCTTACAGTAATTCAAAGCTCAATGCTATTAGTATAGCCTACTCATTGATTCTGATTTTAATGTGAAGGTTTGAAGGGTAAAGCTATTATTTTATTATTTAATTTGGGTGTAGCCTAACTTTTATTATTTTTTTTTTTTTTTGTTTATTTATTTATTTATTTATTTATTTATTTATTTATTTAGTTAGTTAGTTAGTTAGTTAGTTAGTCATTGCTGGTGAGTGTGAGAGAGAACAAAATTTGTGGTCTATTTGTATGTGTATATATTTGTATAGGATCTAACATTTCTATGCCTTTCAGAATTAACAGGGCTGCACTTTCACATTTAAGGGAGAGGGCTTTAGTGGTTGACCCCAATTGGAAGGTCAAGCAAACATGATCAATGCAGTAGCCATTAGCTCATCGTGGGCCAGGAGTAGGGCAGGGATGGGGGGAGGGAGGCAGAAATGACTCCACCTTTCTTTTTAGGAGAATTGTTTTCTCTTTTTTCTCTGTCAGAGTGGGATTCCAAAAGGGCACAGCAATGTCAGGAAGCACGCACGAGAACTTGCTGCTGGATGTGTGCTTCTGTGGGGTTTTTGCTTGCTGAATTGATCACATGACTTGTTTATGGCAGGCGGCTCACGGGGCGGATCTGTTACATGCTAAACAGGGAGGGGATGGGATTGTTCCATACTGTATTGTTCAGGTTCTGTTTCATCATTCAGCAGACCCTCTTATACAGAGTGACTTATGAACTTCAGTATGGCAAGATAGCTTCACATGCACGCTATGTTGTTATGTTGATCAAACATGGTCAGCAGAACTGTTAAAAACTGGTTACGCAGAAGGCAGTTGTCCACCATTGTGTACAATGACTCTTTGGGCCAGTCCAAAGGTAAAATGAATCAATAGTCAGTCAGTCCTGTATTATATAATATTCAAAGTGTTATTATTTGGGATCTGGGTATATTTTCAGTTGAAAATTTGTAACATTGTTACACATAAGCCTTCATGCAAAATATGTACTATATATGCAGAGTGCTCCATAATGTTTGGGACAAAGACATATTATTTTTTATTTGGCTCTTATCTCCACAATTTTAGGTTTGTCATCACACGATTCAAATATGGTTAAATAGTAGATTCTCAGCTTCTACTGAAGTGTATTTTTTATACATTTTGTTTTCTCCATGTAGAAATTACAGTTGCATAGCCCCCATTTCAGGGCACCCTAATGTTGGGCAGTGTTTGAAGTTTTATCTTGAGCATATGAAATCATGTCCAGTTGGATTCAGATCAGGTAACTGTACTTTGCCAGTCAAGAATCTTCCAGTTTTTGAGTTTGAAAAACTGCTCTGTTGCTTTAGCAATATGTTTGGGATCATTGTCTTGCTGTAGGATGAAGCACCATCCAATGAGTTTGGAGGCATTTTCTTGAACTTGAGCAGATAAGTTGCTTCTGTAGACTTCAGAATTCATATGTATAAAAAGTACTGTCATTTCTACCTGGTGAAACCAAAATGTATGTATTTCTTGCAAAACAATAATCACATCAGTGTGGATTATTTTGGGTGGGGTCAGCACACAGTGGCAGAGACTCTCCATTTTTAGTGAACTGTGACAGAGATATTGACGGGCACGTGTCCCTGCTTCACTGCAGCCTGACAATAGGGGCTGCTGGCCGTCCTGCTGACCTTTAATCCCAACAGCCACTGCAGGGGTCATCCTTCAGCTCCCTTCACCCCCCTCCCCAACCCCTTTCCCCGCCCTCCCTCCCTCCCACCCCTGGCCTCTGCCAATCAATGGCAGGCTTATGTGGCTTCTCAGGCCTGCAGTGACGTGTGTCCTATTGATTTATCGATCTTACTCCAGGCAGCCGAACCCAAAGGCCCCTCTCAGTGGGCAGCTAGACTCCAGCCCCCCGGACTTGAGCAGCGGCGCTCCCTGTGTCTCCCTGCCCCATGTTGCGCTGAAGACATCGGTTGATCACACCGCTGCCCCTTTGATCATGGGAACCTTGAGTTTCCAATCAGTCTTTGAGTCCATGCTGCTTCAGAAACATAACAGACTGTTATATTTCGAGGCATGCTTTTGATTTTTCCTCCTTTCTCCAGCTTTCTCAGCTTCTACCCTGTTCAATCCCTGGGTCACACAAAGCCATCTATGAGACCAGTCAGCGTTCTTTCCTACTGCAAGCCCGGAGATCTCATCCATTGTATTCTCCTGTGAAATGAAAGTGAGGGAAATACACCACATACAGTGTTTCAGAAATATTTACATTTGCATAGTGAAAGGCCTCTGTTTTCTTTATGTCACTCGTCATGGCTGCCTTGTTCTCTTTCCTGTGCCCCCCCCCCATCCCTTCTCCTCTCTCTGCGTTATCAGGAGATCTGCTGACAGGCCTGTCCGTTTGCAGACAGGATGTCCAGTGAAAGGGCCAGTGAAAAGACCTGGGGGCAGCTGGACAGTCCGTGTCCCCTGGCCTCTATGGGGGTGGGGCACTCCATTAGCATTGCCCGCTGACAGCTGTCCCAGAAGACAGAGGGGTGGGCGGACGGAGGCGTGACCTGTCCGCAGTGTCCAGCTGGGGGTCATTCTGCTGCCCACGTCCAGCCACGTGCCGGACAGCCATCTGCGTCCACAGACCAAGGGCACCTACAAATGGAAGCACCACAGCAGGGCTTTATGGCAAAGCATGCTGCCTTATTGTAGTGCATGCAATTGGCTATAAGCTTGTGTGAAATTGACTGCAAAATTCCTTCATCAGTATTTCGGTTGGTGTGTATTTTTGACCTTGGATAGTCAGGTCATTCTGGGATGAAGGTGCTTTCATGGTGTGTCACCTGCAAAATGCTTGTTCGTTGTTCTGAATATTTTTTCAGCATAGTTATTAAAAAGTTCTGAACCAGTTTTACTTCTTTTTATTTTCTTTTTGCTTAAAAATATTTCAACAGGGTATCATTGTATGACAAATGAAGTCAATTTTTCTTATGTATGATCTTTCACCAAAGTAATAGATTTGCAGCTACAGTATGAGTGTGATACTTTGGGTGAGGGCCAAGTCAGTAGAGTAGCCCAATGCAATGTTTTTGCACAGATGGGGTAATTTATACTGTTTAGTCTGTTGACTGATCAATGCGGTGTGCCAAACGGCAGACCAAATTTGGACAGGTTTGTAACCACTCCCTCCTCCAGACCCCCTCCTCTTTCATGCTGCCTCTCTGTTTTTAACTGCTTAAGATTTCCGTATTTGCACTGTCCTCCCAGCTTAGGCAGTAGGGATCAAAGGTGACTGACCCCTGCCTGATGCTAAAGGTCACGCCTTCTCTAATGAATAGGGATGAAAGTGCTTTTAGCCGTATGAGGATTCTTGTTTGTTTTGGAGTGTCCACCTTGTCCTACGAATGAATGTATGTTTAGACATGAGAATCACTCGATTAACTCTCCTAACCTGCACAGAATTACTAAAACTAGACATCCAGTCATATGAATGTATTACTTCAGCAAGGTTTTTTATGTTACGTGGAATATTTATTTGTCTGTCCACTCTAAAATCAATAATGTAATTACAAAGGGAACATGAAAATAATGCATTTAAGTTTATTTAATTTATCTTTAGCTCAAATTGACACTGAGTTAGGTCCAAAATATTATCTTTATCCTACATAATTGTAGCTGTAGAACAGGGCAGAAAAAAAACGAAACCAAGCAATATGAGCTACGACAAATGTGCTACGCATTTGGCAACCAGCCTTAATGTTAAATGGTAATTCAGAAGACCTTCTCTGTCAGTTTGCCTGCATTGGCGATTTTTTTATTTCTCTGTCCTCCATTTTCCCTCTCCTCAGCTCCCTCCATTAGTGAAGGGCCGGCAGGACGGTGGCTTGGTTTCAGACTCATTGATCTCTGAGGTTCCAGGGCTGAACAAGCAGCTTTCTGGGCCCGCTGTCCCGGAACAGGCGGCATGTTTACTAAATGAATTCTGAAAATAAGAGAGAACTGCAGGCCCTGACATAGCTGTAAGTGTGCAGGGAGGGGATGAGCCGAGTTTGGCTGTGGTCCATTTATTATCTCAGGGATCGATAGCCCCTGGCCTCTGAGCGGCCACCCTGGTTACTGTTGCTAGGCGACTGCAACATCCAAGATGGAGGCCTGGGTGATGAAGGGCGACAGCCTGAGGGGTGGGGGCGATGGGGAGGGGAGCACTGAGGGCAGTGGTCATTCTGACTCCCCCTGGGCTAGTTTTGGATCTGCAGATTTAAAACCCTGAATTAGTTTTTGGGGTGGAGGTTTAGGTACAACAGAAACGACAATGGACGACTGCCATATCTCTGTATCAATGTGTTCAGTGCACTCGATGCCTTATTCGATGCATGGGAAAGACAAAAATAAAGTTTATGAGTTTTGAAAGATTTTGGAACCTTCATCCATCTCACTTGGCCTTTGCCCATCAAAATGCTTCTGGCCTCTCTGTCTTTTCAAATATTCACGGTTGCAGTTCTGTCTGAAAATTATAGCATATCGATTTACAAAGGAATTGAAGAAAAAAAAAGCATCCAAGTTTAGAATCAAAGGGAAGGGCTTTCGGTGAACCAGCAGGACCACAGAAAAGACACGAGGAAGGAATTTACTGGGAGGCAAAAAGACACAGGCTCATGATCAGACAGATGCTACTGTCATGTCAACCTGAAAGGCCTCCTCGTATCTGTAACCTTTCCTATGTAGTTTCTGCATGTGTTCTTTTCCTTCATCCTTTGCCACATCTCTTATGTCTGTCTCCTGTTTGTCTCTGCAGATGCAGAGCCATATGTTTGTTGACTCCATATCCTGGGGTGGCTAGGAATGTTATTATGCTGAGTGGGGGGTGAACTGCTATTGGGAGGTGTGTGTGTGTGTGTGTGTGTGTTCGCTTGCTTGCAGGAGGTATTCTTTCTTTCCTCTCTGTTGAAGCCCTCAGCTGTGTATTTTTCTCTCAGCAGAGTGTTTTCCCTCAGAGACCAACATTTGTTGCCCTAAAGGATATTGTGGATTCAAAAGAAGAAGAAGAAGAAAAAAACACACAACGCAACACAACACAACCTTTCGGGGACGTGGGGGTTTACAGAAACGAGCCCTTAAAACAAAACTGTTATTCCAGCAGAGAGCAAAAATAAAAAAAATAAAAACAAACAGAAACTGAAGAACTAGAAAGCTTTGCTTGGCAATAGGGCCAATGTCACAAATTTAGTCTTCACATTAGCATTAGCACGTTCATTTATTTTAATCAGCACTAAGGCTCCCTGTAGCCAAGAGTGCTCAGAGCCTCTATGTACATGTGTGTCTGGGCGTGTGTGTGTGTTTGGTGGGGGGTGGGGGGGTGTGCTGAGGGGACTGGGTGAGATGGTATCAATTGCGGGGCCTAGCCATTGACCGTATTGATTAGTTACCTTTCTTATTAACATGCTGATTAAAAAGCGAAGGGAGAGAAACAGAAGGCAGGGGAGAGAGATGCAGGATCTGTCTGCGTGAAGCGAAGCAGGAGAGAGGCACAGAGGATCCCTGCCGAATGGAGTGAAGGAAGAGCGGAGGAAAGCATGGACGCAAAGTGACGAGAAGGAAGAAAGGACAAGGAGGGAATTTATTTGGAGGGGGGCATGGGGAGCTTTGTTCCGGCAGCGGGACGGCGGGATCTCAGCGAGGCTGAGGTCAGGCGGGAGGGGGAGAGGGACTGCGGCTGGGGCTCAGGCTGCGCTGTCAGGCTGAGAGACGAGAGCCAGCCTGGCCGGGCTGGAACCTCCAAACACACCCTGATGGACAGCAGCCTGGGAGAACAGTGTTTGGCAAAGCCACAAGACCCATAGGCTGATGACTGGAAGACTGCAACATTGTCGTGCAGAAGGGAGAACAGTACAGTATGTATTAATCAGTAGGGTTTTTGTTATCATGCATGCCTAGCAGTGTTTTGACTTATGTGCTTTCATTCCTTTAAGGAGTGAATCATGTGTGACATACCAGCTATGAACTTGAAGAGGGATTGGGGGGGTGGGGAGGGAGTGGGTGTGAACTTTTTACCATTTCATATTATTTCAGCATCATATTAATAAAACAATGCATTTTATAAATGGCAGACTTTAGATTAAAGGTTTAAATTGGTTTTATTTTGCATCTTTATGCAAAATAAAATTATACCATTGACCCCCTTTCCCTCCACCTTTTTTTAAAACATGTCCTCTCAGTGTCATCTTAGATTAATTAGTACATAAATATGCATGGAATATTTAGGGAAGCATTTCATAAGAAATATCCAGAAAGTAACAAATTTGACTAAAGCAAAGAGCTTCTATATTTGTGTGATTTCCACACACACACACTACACACACACACGTGCACACACACACACACACACACACACACATTTATGGGCCAGCTCTAGGGATAATTTGGTGGTTAGTGAGAAATATGGAGTGGGCCTCAGCACACTAGTCAGAGACATGTCTTCCTACATTAAGAAATACAGTAGATTCTATGTCTGCTTTACATTGCACACACTGTTGTGAGAGGTAGAAAGCGACAATACAGAAATATGTTTTATAAAAGTAGAAATAATAAAATGATGTCTGCTTGTGGTCATTTCTCAGTTAGATGCACAATGTAACATACCATTCCCTCTGTCTGGAGAGGGAGGCACTTGGAAAGTTAGATATAGAGCTTAACACAGAGCTCAGATCTAATCCTTGTTAACATGACACTAAATATCTCAAAACCCAAAGGTATTATGCCTTCTATACACTAACAGAGAGAACTGTAGTATATAGGTAGCACTTCATAATTTAAAGAATGCTGGTTGTCTCAAATTCAGTCCTCTGCCAAGATGGAAAATGAATGTAATAGGCACTTATTCACAGCTATTTCATATTCCTGAATGACACTCCTGTGCACTAACAAATGAAAAACAGGCCACCTTTCTATGAATATAACATTACAAAAGTAAATCTAAACAGGTAAATCAGAATCCTTCAGTTGATACACATGCAAGGCAGAAAGCTAACTACTGAGGCAAAAGCTGTTTTCCACAATAAGAAAACATTTTCAGCATTAAAAAAACTTTTCTTCATTGAAAGTTTACATTGGTCCATCAATTTCATTGGTCCATCAATAACGAAAGTGAAAGAAGGAGGCGATGTCCATTTTTCCACAGAAAGAATAAACTATTATTGTATTTTACGGGATGATATAAAGAATTATTTTCACTCTGTTCAGTTCCAAAAGCCCTTTAAGCACGGGCTTGTAAACGCAGACGTGGTAGAGCCCAAAATTAAAATAAATAAAACGACTGGAATCTTTCCTGACAATGATACACCTTTGGCTGTCACACAGCAATGACCTGTGTTCATCACAAAACAGTCAACAATACTAAAAAAAAACATGCGGTGGATCTTCGACAGGGTCGTTGCCAAAAGCGTAGGCCTAGGCCTACTGTATAGACAGAATAAGATGTGTGGCGTCAGACGGTCATGTGATGTGTACTACACTTTCAATGGCGTTTGAGGATAATTTCTATCTTTTAAAATTTACAATATGAAGAAAATGCTAGAGTAAGAAATAAATATTTGCATATTGTGGTTCAAGCATCCAGATATTACAAGAGAGGAAATGCAACCAGCCGCAAAACCCAGATTATGTAATCAACCATTGGGATGGCAGGTTACGCCTTGGTGGGACCGTATGTATAACTGGTCCCCAAACAGTATTTCCAGCGTCGTCAGCGCTGAAGGCAACATCTCGCGAGAAAGTCGGTAGGCTAGGCGTACACTCGGAATTTAACCTCGGTAACTTTGAGTGTGATTAGTATGTTCACCTCATATCCGTTTGAAAAAATACGTTTTTTGAATGTTTTCTCAAAATTCCAAGTCAATGTTCTAGCACTCTGTTACAGCAGCGTTAGAATGTACAGTTAAGAACATTCTAATCACGTATTTGTGACCTTACACCTTAAAGGCTTACAAAACGACAAATCATATAAGGTTATCCTTTTTCTTGGCCAATGTCTGTAAACTTGTTATCGCAGTCCGACCTGTCGTGAGAAGAAAAGAGTTAAATGATTCCCCTCCATGGTGAGGAGACTGCCTGTGTTAAAGAATCGGCCGATTTAGCAGTGATAACGGTCATAGGCCCACATGGCTGGTTGCTATGCTGGGGAAAACAGGTGTTTTCTCCAAGTAATATAATAATATATTTTAAAAACCAACAGACCACCAGTTGGTTCTAAATGACAGATAAATGAGCCTCATAATTTATCTTTAAGGTGAACTTCGGAATGTCTCAGCAAATTCACATACCTGAATATATACCCATAATACAGCTGTGTAACATCAATTTACTGTGAAAAGTGACACATTCTGATTATTTCCTACGAAGTATTTGTATCAGTGCTCGATTTTATCCCGTACCAAGGGAAACTGACTTCATGTTGAAAATATTTTGACAAAATGGAAACTAAACGCATTTAGATAGTTACCCTTGGCTTCATATGATCTTTTCGTTTAAAAACTCCTATACTAGGGTAAGTGTAACTCGCTTTCTGTTTCAACATGAAAAACTTCCTCATCACTGACACAGAAAAGTCCGATAGACTGAAATTTCATTGAGCCAAGGAAATTCAACGAGTCATTTCGTACTCGGCCTACCAAGGCTACGAAGTTGTAATGCAAATACGTTGCACACTCATTCATTCTCAGGTGAACGGAACGGGCATGCAGTTGATTTTCAAATATATTTTGGTGTTAATTGAGTAACTTATTCTGATTATGGCAAGATCTGTAAAATAAACCCGTTCATATTTTTTTTCACTGTTTCTTCTCCAGTTTGTTTCGGGAAACCTGCTTTTCGTATTTTATTTTGCACTGAGGCATTTGTGAAAACGACCCCCTATTTATAAATTTTTTTAAACATCGTTGTACCACATAGGCACACATCATTTTACTTTTCTGTATTTAATTTTTCCTTTGCATTAGACCTAGGCCATTTCAATTGGCGTTATATGGCTACAGGGTTATGCTAATCATGTTTAATAATGTTTTTCTTTTGGAATTTTAGTGGGGCTCTTTATCTTTATATTGTAGTCTGTAATTTTAATGTATGATGGGGGAAAAAAAACAAATCGATGAATGCTCGACAGTATCTTGGTATACACCTGTCATAGACCTCCTTTTACTTCAGGCTGGTATATTAGGCCTACACTGTACGTAGGATACTACTACAATAATAATCTTACAAATTGATATGCAGGAATTCACCAAAGTTTTCTTTTTTTTTTCTTCCTAATCCGAACAAATTGTTAGAAACGCATAGATCCAAACGCATTTATTCTATTCAGAATGAGAAGTGAACATTTAAAAATAAAATTAAATAAAACAGTACACAGCAAAATTCCCAGTGATAAAACTCGTCAGTTTATGTGAGTCTAACAGGGGCCAAATGTAGGCCTGTGTTGTGAATGGGCTAGGTTGTAGTTCACACCTGAAATAGTTAACTCGTCTGTTGCTTTCATCACATTTCAGATTTACTCTATTTGCCTAGAAGAAAGAGTGAATGGCGGTGGGAAAAATATAAGCTATACAAATGGGTTCCACTGGAAACCTAACTGGTCGATAGCATGCTATTCCTTCACACAGGCCTAATTATTTCTTCCCTTTCAATGGAGAAACATGCTTGTTCCATGAACAGGCAAGTTTTCTTGGACATGCTCATCTTTTTTGGCTAAACAAATCTGTCAATTCTTATGACGTTATGGGTTCTAAAATCGGTTCACATAGTAGATACATACAAAATTGTTTTCTAGGCTGTATCATATAGTGTACACATACAAAATTATATTGTAGATTATATCAAATAGGTTTGCTGTTACGCGGTTAGCCAACTGATCCCATCAAAACGAATTTTAACTTTTTTATGTTAAACTGAAATCTAACTGAATCCAAAATAGAAAGTAGCAACAGAAGAGTGAAACCCATTTGATATTTTCCTGTGTGCTTCTTCAGATTAGAACATACTGTCGTAACGTAAGCAAAGAATAAAAACAACTATGTCATTTAGAGAGCGTACCACAGCAAAAGATATGCAAGAACAACTGTGTGCAGCACTACGTCAGCTTTATTGCCATAGTGAAAATGACTGTATTTATGTAGAAATGAATAGACACAAGCCTAAGAACCATAACAGCAACAACAACAACAAAAACTGAACAGAATAGAATTTTATTTTGATGTGATAGTCTATTTTTGTGAAAGTTATTATCATTAGTTCTGAATTTTTATTATTTTAAAGTAGTCATAGTCATAGTAGTCATTATTATTACATCTGAACCCCTACTCTTAGTGAATACAGTGCTTTTGAACGGTGCTTGCTTTCCCAGATCATAGCCTATTTTCTCCAGTGGTCCCTAAAGTACATATGGCAATAATTGATTTTATTGATTTGTATAGGGGGTGAATATTCTTTTGTTGTGCTGTCTGATTATGCATGCACAAAACAGAGGTGATTATTTTATGTTCACGAGCCATCAGATTTTTAAAAAGTAGTTTACTAAATTTAAATTTTCATTCACGAGACAAATGATGAACACAACAATTAATGGCAACGTATAAAATAAGCCTACATATAAATACATGATATTCATTTTTTTTAATCATGCAATTTTTTCATTTTATTTGTTTAATAGGCTATTATTCCAGTTTGGTAAGTAAGCCTAACTTATTCAATGAAGTAAACATTCGTTTGCCTTGAGGTTTATTTTACAATTAAAATAATATTTTATTCTGTCTCGTTTTTATCGGTTCATGGCTTGATAAATCGTTCGAACTATTCTTAAATTGTGATGTAACAGCTCTATATTATTTGACCAAATCATTATCATTTACCTTTTGAAAAGTTTTTTTTTTTTTTTTTTCATTTAATGACGCACATTATTTTGCCTCTTTGTAGCTATGTGTTCTATTTTATAAAAGGAACCCCTACGTATAATTGCTTAATCGTGTTAATTGCTCATTGTTTGTCCCTATGCATATCGCGAATACGAGCGCATACATCTTGTTTAGGCCAATGATAACAGTTAATAAGAAGGGACATTGTTCGTAAGGACTATTTGTTATAAAACCTTTGTCTAATACATGATAAATTTATATGTTTTTATTTTTATTTTTATTTATTTATTTTGCACATAGAAGTTAAAATAGTATTATTTCCATTGCTACCTCGACAGAATAAAAACATGCTTATACCCTTTATTATCTACAAAAAAGAATTAAAAAAACTAATAAAATACATGCAATTATATATATTAAGAAAACTTTTCAGAGAAACAAATTGCGAGCGAGAATATTCGACTCATTTGGATACAGACGATATTGGTAATTCGTTCATCTTTTCAGTGTTCCTTCACTTCAAACCAGAATTAATAAACTCAAATACATTTAAAAAATACTGCTTCATAAAATGTAGCTAATGATCATTGGCAATCTCGGTTGTGAAACCTAACTTGGCAACAAAACAAAAACAAACAAACAAAAAAAAACTAAACAAACATATCGGCATATAGGCTACAATGTTTTGTCGATATGGGTACAGGACCTCTAGGTACGAAAATACCACATTAAAATGGATTAGAAGCAACAGGTGTTCATTTTTGCGTTTAGAGTTAGCTTCTCGAAGACTATCCTTATTCCACACATTGTCTAAATAATATGAAAGTGTTCAATGGCATCATGGACAAATGTTTTAATTGTAGTAACTGGCGGCTCAGAAAAAGTAGCCCATATTTCTCTTAAAAGTTATCTCATATCTTCGTCCTTTAATTAAAGGAAATACTGTTGAGAATTTTATACTGGTAAGTTTCATGTTCCTGTGAATTGCATTGGATAGTCCACGGTGTCTTGTGGTCATTGTTTGTAGCCGTGTCGCTTTAACTCATGACTTAAATACTCCGAACTGAAAAGTCACTTGAGCTCTGCGACGAATTCAGGTGGGACATGAGGTGGCCCTGTCTTTAAAGTGCTATCGCGCCAGGAAATAGGATAAATTATTAATGCGCTGGACATGTCGTGGCTTTCGGAAGTCATGTTTTACATGGTACTGTCTGTACACTCAAATTTGTTCGTGTGTTTAAAGGGGCAGCAGTCTTTCATGAAGTAGCTTACTTGACCTATCTTGGATTTGGAGCCCTATAGATTCCACTCTGGTGTCTTTACTGTTTTAAAGATTTCATATCTCGAATGAATCTGCAAAATTTTACATATTTTGTCACGTGCAAACGTAGAAGCTTTTATAGTTTCAATGTACATTTGAGACGTGGTTATAACACTTTGATAGCAGTTTATTTAGAAAAAAAAGTATAGCTATATTACACATGCGTGTCCTTACATCAGCAAAACAGGGCTATTTTATCGACCTGTTTTAATTATTTATTGTGACACTGCAGATCACTATTATCCCAAGAACAAGAACCTGCAGTATAATGCTCATCTTGCCCCAAAAGTTGAAAAAAATTACGAAGCATACTACAGCTTGATACATGACACTACAGTTTTACAGTTTGTTGTCAGTAATTTAATTGTGTATGTATGTGTTTGATTGAATGGTGTGTATGTGTATACACAGTAAAATGACCCGTGTTATTTCAACTCTAACTGAGTATATAAGCCGAATAGAGGCCAAATGTACTCTCTAAGAGTTGATTTAACACTGAGCATTTTACTGCACACACACACATACACACACATGCGCATGCAAGCCGACGGAAGACGCAATTAAGCAGATTCCCTGTGTCTGTGATTCTTAGTGTTTCCTTTATGTTGTGAACTTTATGTTGTGAAATTTAAGTGGGACCTTTCACACTAGAATATGTTTAATATATGAAAATCATAATTTGTTCACAGTAGCTGTGTGTCCTCTTACAATATTGTGAGGGTATTCATATCGGATATTATTTCGTTACATGGCTAAACGTAAGGCAAGGAACTGTTCACTGTTTGTGGTGCTGGAATTTAAAAAAAAAATCGAGTATGCGCAAGAGCACGCCGTTCCTCAAGTCATTGTAAACATTTTGTTGCAAACAACGCTATCTTGACAAGGCTATTATTAATAAATTGTTAGAGATTACGAAATAAATAAATAAACGAATAAATAAATCTAAACTCATAATTACGTTTGGTTAAATTAAAGTTTTCATAAATAGTGGTTACACTGGCATTATTCTTTTAAATAATAATAATAATAATAATAATAATAATGAAAACACAGATCATGAGTATATTTTATCTGTCTATTGACCTTTTGGTCTCTGTCTACGTGGCTATCTGCTTCACTAACTGCTTTCTGTCTTTTACCTCTACTAGATAAGGTTAAAGGTGATGGCTATATTATAATATCCACAGGACAGAGGACACGTTTAAATGTCAGAATTAGGGACCTCATCCGCGCTTGAGGACGAATGTCAAGTCAAGACAAAATAACCTATGTCCACCATACTATTAAAACTGGACAATTTAATTAAGATGCAATAACAAGTTATTTCGGTTTTGAGTGTATACGTAGACTGTATATACTCCTCGGTCATTTGTCTTTATGTTTGTGTACTGTTGAAAAATGTCTGAGAAGTTTGGGAGATTTAACAAGACGAAGGTTTTGTACATATCTCACACAGACTATGATTGGCATTGATTTGCTAATATAACGTGTGGATAAAATCCTAATGTATCGTTTTTAGAGTTTTTGTGGTAGAAAATTGTTTTCCATATTTTTGTACATATGGACATTTGTTTGTTGTGTATTGTATACAGGGAGGTGATAGGCCTTTGACTAAAATTTTTTTTTTAAAAGCAGAATGTAAGTTAAGGGGCCAACACAGCTACCCTAATCCCGCGTCTGTGTTCTCTTGCTCCTGTGTCAGCCTGTCCAGTTTTTACTACGGCAAAAGGTGAACTTTCACCCCAACGCCCTCAAAAACCTTTTATATTCGTACCAGAGCCACTGACCATTTTACCTCGAGCTAGCCGCTATCCATACATCCATCTCTCCATCCACCCATTCGTGCTGCGGATCGATAAGGCAGCATCTGCTGCGAGAAGGCAGCGGTCCCACACCGCACTTGGAATTTTTCAAACGCCAGAATTGCTCATCTCTGAAAATTAAAATGACAGTTAGATATGATTAGTATGCCATGTACCAACCACCCTCCCTTCCGTCAACTCCCAATTCACACGCATCGTCAGCCCGCCAAAAATAGACTGTTAGGAATGGAGGAAAAACCACTATTTTTTGCGCTGTGGTTTTTGGTGTAGGCTGTACATGTCATTGGCCAACACTCGTATGAATGGTTAATTTCGTTGATCACATATTCTTTCCAGTATTCAAGGCATCCAGGATCCACTTGTAATGTTCAGTTGCAGTTTGCTCACTGACACCCAGTTGTGTAGGTTGTTTTGCACACCATTTGTAACAAGCTTAATCGTTCTATGGCAATAATTCTACATGTTAACTTTTGCACATCATATTATTGTTGGAGATTTCCAAGATAAAACATTTAATTATAATTATGATTAGTATTTTGCTATTGTCTCCAGAACTGCGAAAAGGACGACATTATACTTTATTATTGGCTAGGTTTCTGAAAGCATTTTTTATTTTTTTATTTTTTTGTGGCTGTGGAATAATTTTTTGTCAAAACCTGCATGTTATACAATATACGATAATTTTCAAAACCATGAACGACAATCTACAGCTTTTACATATACTTACATGACTGTCTCTTTCTGAAAATTTCTTGAAAATGATCAGCTGCCTAGCACAAAGACAGGAAGACACATTGTGCATTGTATCTGAGAACTGCTAATATAAATAATTCAATTACTTTTTGTTCTTTAGAGTTGGTAGATATTGATTAGCCGATTACATTATAACATTTAATTTTGGCAAGGTAGTAGTATTCGGATAAAACCGTTTAAGAACAGTAGCAGCAATAATAATAATAATAATAATAATAATAATAATAATAATAATAATAATAATAATATGTCAAAAAGGGCGGGGGTGGGGGGGGCTCCATGTTAAAACAAAGTAATGTTTCTTTGGATTATAACTCTTTTTCATCTCAGGAACTTTTGTGGACATACCATTAGCTATTAAATTGCTCACTGTCATTATTTAAAATGCTCGTACACATTACACAAGGTAGCAACCCGATTGGAGGCAAGTCTAGAGAAAAGATTCACGTCTTTCTGTACCCCGTTCTTCTGAATACCCCCTCCCTTTTTTGGCGACGTCTACCGAAGCGAAAGGGTTAATTGAAGTTGGAATTTCATTGCACATCTGTCAGATTTTAAAGCTCGTGACGTACTGAAACGAGCAAGCGTGCGAGCAGGAGAAGAGAGGAGAGAAAGAGTTGGTGGGGAAATCGATGAAGTGGCAGAATGAGAGAGACGGAGGTTGAAAATCTCTTGAGAGAATGAAAGAGAAAGAGAAAAGGAGATAGGGAAATAGGAGCGAGGCTATCAGTTTTCAGAAGAGGAGCAAAGGACGGGGTCGGAAAGCATCGTCTGGCCAGCAGTCGATTGTGGCCTCTCATTTCAATAGATTTAGCGTCTCCAGTACATCTGCTCTTCAAAACCCACGACTGACCAATTGTGTGGCGCTGCGCGAACGAGCTGGCTGGAGAAGGGACACGCAGGACACAGATCCAGACAACGAGGAGCTAAAAATGTGTAATTGATCGAGAACAGCGACCTATTTGCTAGCATTTTGGAATACGCGAACTTTTATGCAGCTATATTATTATTTAAAAAAACAAACAAACAAAAAAAAAGAAGATAAATCTGTGCATCTTCGGCTACTGTGTCAAACACGACCATCGCACGTCGCCTCTGTTGTGAGGTAAGCAAGCCAATAACGAGAGCTAATATCCCAAGAATTGCCTGCTCATTGAATATTCAGAACTTATGGAAAGCGATGCGAGGCAGGAAAACTTTTGATTGAACGTATAGTAGCCATCTTAGAGTCAATTCTTAAACGCTGTTGGAAGGTTTTTGTCCTCCAAACGAATTGATTTCTCCCGATGAGAAATGTCGATGCCTTTTTGTTTTGTTCACATTTATTTTGGTTTTGGCACTGATAAACTGAATTGAGGTCTTAAGTGAAAGACATAGGGGCGAGGTTGTTTGAATTAATGATATTTAATATGTATTCCTGTGATTTTTCCCGGATTAACTAGTGATTGTGTACACTACAAGGAAATTAGAATAGATGGTAAGGGATGTCCCAGTGATACTACGTTGCTGTGTTAATTTACATCGCTGCTTTTTTGTTTTGATCAAGTGACAAGAGACTGGCGTGATGGACTGACCATTGAACAGATTCTATTGTAAATAATTGATCTACCCGACCAGAACCCAAGAGATAATTTGATTAATAATCAATAAATACTGGACGGAAGAGGCATCAAAAATCAGGTTTGTTGTCGACAAACCAGCAAAAGTTGTTAAGAGGAGAAAAATTTTGTATTTTCATCAGAAATGGATGGACATATTGGAGAGATGTCTATCCAGAGCCATACCGAGCTCATGCACACGCAGGATGGGAGAGCAATGCTGCATTCTCGTGACCTCTCTGCTGCCTTCCCAAGGCCCTCTTTGGGGGGGTCCGCTATGACCCTTGAGGCCCCTGAACACCGACCTCTTGGGCTGGACCATTCCTTGTCTGCGCTTGGCTATGGAGGGGATTCGCCAACAAGCTGTGGTAGCACCTACACCACACTGACACCCCTACAACCTCTGGAGGACAAATTTCACCACCACCACCATCACCATCACCATCCTTGCTTGCCAGTCAGCAATGTCATTGGGAGCTTCACACTCATGCGGGAGGACAGGGGACTTGGTGGTAACTTCTATAACCCTTACAGCAAAGATCTCGGAATGCCACAAAGCCTCTCTCCACCGTCTGCAGGGTCTGGGCTTGGAGCAGCCATGCACGGGTATGGTAGCCTGGGCAACAGTTCTAATTCTGCAGGAGGACAGATGCTTCCAGGGGGGTATGAGGTCCACATTGGGAGTGGCGGAGGCAATATATTTTGCAGGACAACAGATTTTGGACGAGAAATGTCTCCTCTGGAGTTTGGGGACTCAGCCATTGGCCATCAGATAAACAAGATGGAGGTGCCTCAGCATGGGCACAGTCATCACTCTCACAGTTACAGCCATCATTACCAACCTCACCACCAAAGCCAGCTGTCCTCCAAAGTAGGGGACCTCCATTCTGGCTCTTCTCCCAATGACAGCCTGCTGCACGGCTCTCAGAGCAGTGGAGGGTGTGGAGAGGAAATAAACACAAAGGAAGTGGCACAGAGGATCATCACAGAGCTGAAGAGGTACAGCATCCCACAGGCCATCTTTGCTGAGAGGGTGCTGTGCAGATCACAAGGCACCCTCTCCGATCTTCTGAGGAATCCCAAACCATGGGGGAAACTCAAGTCTGGCCGTGAGACCTTCAAGAGAATGTCCAGGTGGCTTCAGGAGCCAGAGTTCCAGAGAATGGCATCACTGCGGTTAGAAGGTAAGATTCCATGTAGATGCATTTGAAATTTTTTTGGTCTAATGGGTTTTTGTTTTACACTAAACATAGGTATGTTCACTTTCTCAAATTTTGCAATATAGGTGTAATCTCCATTACTGTTTTCAACTTTAGAAACTCCCGTACATATGCACAGGAAATACTTTTTCACGACAGATATTAAGTCAAAATTTCATGTAAGGCTAGGTTATTTCAATGCTTCAAGACCAAACTCATTATGTAGATTTTTACCCGGACAAGATTAATAAAGCTAAATGATTCATGTTAATTGTTAAAACATTAATCTTGTTAGAGGTACACTTTAAAAAGGTGACTTAAAGCTTCTATTATTCCAGTCAGATATATTATAGCTGTTCTGAACTGTTAGATAAATACAGCTTCTCTAGTAAATTTGTCATTCACAGTCAACTAATGTATACCATGAAGTGTAGTGATTGTAAGCAGTGATGCGATGTAAACAATGTGTTTTTTGTGATACACTAAAATTTTCATCTTATGCCAAATATTTGTTTGTTGTTGCTTAAAAGAGGCTGTAAGCTATATATAAAATTATGTCAAATGAGACAAAACACACCTCTGTGGTTCCTAAATAAATCTTACTGTGTACCATATTTGAGGTAGAAAAGGAAAATGTCGCTGTACGCTACACCACATGACCCTGAAACAAGATTTTGATGTGTTGTCATCACTGCAGTGAAACATGCTTGAAATTCCACACACTTTGTAAACTCGCTATTTATATTTTATCAGGAGTCAGTAAATAACAGATCACTGTATTGCTACAAGCTGACACATTATGAAATATTTTGGAGCTCCAACCTTGTTTCTGTGCAGCTGTGAACTGTAGGGCATAAACAGGCTTGTCTACAATAATTCAAATTGTTTTCTTTTTGTACACATTTCCACATGAGTAAACCAGATCTAAAATATTAGGAGCATGTTTTCTATACATTCTTTGTCTAGTTCTTAATCCTTAGACTCAATATCTTAAATAAAAATTACAACAACAGGAGCAATAATTTTAGTTTAATAAAAATCATAAAAACATGAGCAAAAATCTAAATTAAAATGACACTAGACACTATTGCTTAATATACCATATTGTTTCATATACCTGTACAATATCACATTGGGAGACTGGGCGGATTGAGAGAATATCTGATGTGCACTGCATTTGTAGAAAAGCATCCCAGAAGCCATCTACAGTAATTTGAGATTGGCTGAGGGGGCTGCTTAGCGTTCTGTCAGCCAACAAACTGTTCACTGCAGGGGTCTGTGAAGTACAGTGTACGCAGTCAGTCTCAGTGTCTTGCAATGTATTTCATTTCATATTGTGGGGAGTTTAAGCGTAGTACTTGATATCACTGTTACTGCATTTATGGGCAGATAATCAGATAATTAAATTGATTTAGTTTGTTTCATAGGCTCTGCAGACTCCGTGGACTGGAGCGTTGAGTCAAATAATTTGTTTTGTCTGCACCGTAGTTCCTTCACTGTTCCAAGTGACACATTAACGTCTTTGTTATTTCAGTTGCTGTGCGTTATATTTACTTTGTATGTGTGGTTGATTTATTACGTTCATATATAGAATATGGATTTTTACATTATGCCAGCTGATCCCATGTTTGTGTTCCATTACTATCTTTTTAAACCCCACATTTGTTGACATGACTACAATCCACAAATAACTTTTGCCTCACTAATTCCATAATATGCTCAGTGGATGTCTATTCACTAATCAAATAGAGGTGTTTCAACTAATGATGCACTGCTAGCAGATGACAGTACGAGGCTGATGCTAACCCTTTGCCTACGTAGTCCTTGGCAAACACCGTACAATGGCACCTGGGCACCTTTCTTCGTAACCCATTTTTTCGAGAGGTCGGTTTTTCTGGCCGACCCCTTTTGTTTAATTACCAGCCAGTATTGATTTCCTTGGGAAAGAACAGCACACAAGGCCCGCTCACATCTCAATCGCATCGGGAAATCATGGCCGAAATTATAATGCGCGGCACCCTATCTTCTCTGGCTGGAGAAAGCTGATGTTTCACCACAGGACAAGTGTAACACTTGGGTCATGTCCCATAGATGGCTTTTTATGTTACATTAGTAATAATTTTATCTGCCCCGAGTCATTAAAGCATCATATTTTACTCAAATTATCTTTGGCACAATGTAAAACCAGACAGACTCTGGGAAATCATAGCTGTACTTGAATCAGTACATTCTGTTATTCTGAATATATCGTTGTGGGAATTATTAGTTTATTCTCTCTTGTGTGTAGGATTACTCTACTCTTATTGATTATGAATTATGTCCGCTAAATAAACACTGTTCAGTAAGCACGAATATCAGTGGCGCTTGTAGCCTTGCTTGAAAGTGTTTATGGAATGATGTTCAGTACAGGACATAATACCTACCATAATACCTAACACTAAATACAGAGATCAGCAAATATCATTTTCAGTCATTATTCAGAGGGCTAATGAGGCGGTTGATTGAAGGTTTAAATGAGCGGGACTGGTCTGCCAGGCTTATCTGTGCTTGTGTATCTCTATCTGCTCTCGCTGCTAACGCTTCTCAGTCCAGCCCAATATCCTGGCATGTTTAATTCAGGTAATACCGAGCAAATTCGTTTTCAAGAAATCGAGAACAGACGTGTTTCAACCGCGAAACCTACAAACAAACACGTCTGTTCTTTGGGAGCGGAACAAATCCTGGCACTGAAGGGGTTAACCTGCCTCGGTGGGTCTCGGAGTCTGAGCTGCACAGATTTAATCAATAATTTCTATCAGCCCGTGGCCCAAGACATCAGTGGGGGGTGGGCTTGGGATGGGGAGACTGGAAGGGAGTAGGCAGGGGGGAGTTGTGTGGATTCGGAGGCTGGGGGGTAGGGAAAGGCCCTTCGATCACGTTTCAGCAGCACGAGACAGAAGCATACATCATGATTAGCTGCTGTTCCCACGATTATAAGAACTCTATAGGGGAATATTTATGTTTCTCCATGTACGCCAACACTGGGAATTTATAGCATGGTAATTGCGGGCCTTTTACAGATGATTACAGCATAAGGAAGCATTTACTTAATGGTCAGTGTTATGATCCTGATTCACAGTGGGAGGGAGGGATGGGAAGGAGAAGAAAGGAAAATGAAGTGAGAGACTTAAATTGTAACCACATAAATCCATGCAAGAAGCATGAAAAATCCTATAATGCCATTGCTTTCATTAGCGTTAGTGGCTGTGGGCATAGAGTGTGTCCTTGGGTAGTTTTTTCGATTTGCTTGATGTATAATAAAATGTAGCGGTCAGGATAACATTATGGTGTGTTGCAGGGTAACCTAGTGATATGTTGGAAAATCACGGAATGCCACGGAACACAGATCCGGTGCGCAACTACAAGAACACAACAAGTGCAGCAACATAGTCCTAAATGAATGGAGTTCTGTTTTGAGTATGTTAACATCATAACAGACTGTATACTGTCGGACAATAAACCAAGAGCATTTGTGTGACAGAGGAGATAAGTATTTCCTGAAAATGAATAGAATCATGAATCTACTGTACATACACGTGCAGTGTTTTAATTATCTTTTACAGCACTGTGTAATTGAATTATAGTAAAATATAAACCAGAAGCTTATATTATATAGTACAGTTTAAAATATATTGATTCTCTCACGTTTTTCTTTCACAGTTTTTGGCACCCTTAGTCTGTCTTTGAATGTGCATTTTCTGGGATGTGGATGATCATGAAGGGGTTCTGAAAACAGGACAAGTAAATAATAATAATAATATAATTATATTATATTATTATTTTATTTTTTTAAATAAATAATAAAACTTTAAGCTGAAGATGTCATGATTTGCAATGCAGATGCAATGCAGAAATATAAAAACACCAACATTAATTTCTGAATGAAACAGCAATTAGGCAGAAACGTGAAATTATCAGAACATTTTGATGGAACCGCGCATTCATTTTGGGAGGACAGGCTCTCTCCCGTCAGCAGAAATTGGTAGTCCATTAAGCAGTGCTGATAAAGACGTCTTAAAGAGAGCATTTAGATAATTACTAGAGTCACCAAAAATGTATTCAAGCCCACTTAGCCATTTAAATGTTCTGGGCAGGGTGGCTCCATGGATTTAACTCACTTCCGACTTCTGTCTCAATAAAAAGTAAATTAGTACTCCTAAAGTGATGATCACTCACTCCTTCCCCACCATGCAAATGACTTTTATGAGGAATAATGAGGGATGAATGATTAAAAAATGTGGACTGGGCATTTCTATGAGGAGCCCAGGGGGAGTCTTAATTTAAACCAGCATGTGAGGTTTCTAGTTCCACAGGGCAGGGAAAATCCAGACTGCTCTCCCCGTACCAAGCATAAACGCCCAGTCTTCTCTGTGTGTCTTTGAATCAAAGCTTTACCTGGCCCTCTGTACCACAATCTGTTGTTCAAGTGAAGGCTAAAATCACCAGTGTCACAGCCTTGACAGAACAACAGAGCTTGGGACAATTACATTCAGGGAGAGGAGGCTGCCGGTGCACTCCTAGTCCAAGGAAGCTCAGTGTATACAGAGAACAATCATGTATGGTGCATTTTAACGCAAGAAATCTTTGTTACAAAGCGAGATTGTCAGTGTAATAACAATTTGATGTTTGTGCTAAAACCAAAACCAACAGCCAAAAGAACACATACAATTCAGCGGTAAAATATTGATGCTAAAAAGCGTTTATGGATGTACTGAATGTTAAGGGAGCAAAATCTATGATGCACTTATATCAACACTACATTACATAGCACAGACAGATAATGTAATGGTATAGAGCAGTGCTATGCAATTCAGGGATGAAAATGCTGAATTTGATCAAACAGGCCACACAGTTTCATTACTGAATTAAAATAATATCTGGCATTGGGTGATGGGAAGATTAGGGAAACCGCTGATAGCAAAAGCTGATACCATCATCCAGTTAATCAGTGTGTTTTAGTGTTCCAGCTAAACTAAGCATCACTCCATTAGCGAGACAGCCGTGGTAATTATATACAGTAGAGTAATAATAGCTGCATATTTTATTGCTGCATTGATTTTCTGAATTGCTCATCACAGACCCAGCTGTGCAGTGGGGCTGGCCGTTAGGCTCTCCAGTGACGAGTCTCTCCCCTCTTCTTGGTCCAGCCTGCAAGCGGAAGGAGCAGGAGCAGAGCAAACTGGAGCGGAACCAGGGCCCCAAGAGGACCCGGCTGGTGTTCACAGACCTCCAGCGCCGCACTCTCATGGCCATCTTCCGGGAGAACCATCGGCCAGCCAAGGACCTGCAGGTCACCATCTCCCAGCAGCTGGGCCTGGAGCTCTCCACCGTCAGCAACTTCTTCATGAACGCTCGCCGCCGCAACGTGAACAGATGGGCAGACGAGGGCCGCCCCTCCTCAACAGGTTCCTCCGGCTCCAGCGTGTCATCCTCGGCTGTGTCTTGCAGCACGGCCTGATGGGAGAGGCTTAGGAAGTAAATGGACAAGGAGTGGGACCTGGATGCACAAGCGGCCAATAAACAATCTCACTCCTGACCAAGGACTAGGAAAGGGGTATAGGATAGGGGTGAGGGTGGGGGTGGGGGAGGGTGTGTCTCTATTTGATCAATTTATTTTTATTTTTGAAGATGATCTCAACACATTTCCACTCTTCCTTGAAGGGTGCTGCCAAGGAACGCAAGAGGTTTGATCTCCATAAATGTTTTTAAATAGACGTGGCCCTAGTTTGTAGACATATGATGGGGGTAAATTGATTTGCTCATGACTTTAAAAAGCATTAGCCCTACCTTCTACCCACAGGGTTTCCAGATTATTTAATCTGGAGTAAGTTACAAAAGTGGATCGACAACCCTTTTAACTGGCCTCTGTGGCTGGTGTTGTGCCGTTGCTTCACATTGTGTAGTAAATGACACTCCTCTCGGCTAGTGACTTTTTCATGACATTGTATCCTTACCAAACCTATTGACCTCTGCAGCATCTGAAATATGGGTTATGGATACTGCAGGCTTCAACAAACTGCTGGATAGCTTGCCTCTGTGGAAAAGGGACATGCAGTCAGATCCAGTGCTTCTTCTGAAAGCATGTCGGTGGACAGCTCCTTGTTTTACTCCATCTAGACTAGTCAAGAGACATGCAACTTCCTAATATGAATCAAACCAGTAGTTAAGAAATCTTTCTCCACGATATAGTGAGGGTTCAGCTAAAGAACCAGGAGCTTTATAAGGCAAGTGAAAAATACTGTTGGTTACATTTGCTGCTAAGTCCAAAGTGGGAATGATCTTCTCACTTTGAACCTAGACAATGTTTGACTTGGTGAAGGAAGATGTGGAGCCATGTTGGCCCTGCATGAAAAATGTCAATATGAAGGAACCATATGACATTACTTATAGTATGATGTAATACTGAAATTTTGGTGTAGGTGCTTTTTCTTCTCTTATTTGAAAATGATGAAAAGGATGCTCATTATACCATTTTTTTACAGGAAGTATTGGGGAAATGGAGGGAAAGGGTCCCTTCTGTCCTTTTGTACAAATTTCAAGCACACAAATTAAAGGATGGCTCTTAAAAAATGTTAGACATTTAGGGGCCATAGTGTTCCACAAAAGTCGTTTTTGCTCCACAGAGGAAGATTTTAAACATGTGTCCTCATTTCTAGTGTCAATACTAAGCTTTGTGGAATTGTAAATCCAATCAATGTAATTACATCAATTATTTATTTTCTCTTCCTCTATTTATTTATTAATTTATTTACCAATCAATGTAATTATTCATTTTGATGCTTTCTATGTCTGTGTGATATTATTGAATTTAAATATTTTCCAATGGGAGCTTTTAGCTGTAGAGTCCCATTGTTATACCAAAGATGAAGATCACTTCCCCTGAATGTACCCTTTGACCCTTACCCAACCCCATCTTTACCCTACCAAGTGATGTAAAAATATGTATTTCTTGTTCAGGCCATTTTAATGTAGAGTAATGGGAATTTCTTTGCTGTTGGTGAATGTCTCTTGGGTTGGGCCCTATTCAGAGGCTTGTCTTGTTTGAATGTTTTGAGGAATGACATTTCACACACAGGCTGCTTGTAAATGGTATCCAAATATCAGCCAGCAAAAGTGCCAGAGTTCTCAGAAGAGGAGAACTTGCTAAACTGTTTGAGTTTGTGGCAAAATGTTGTGCAGCGTTTCAAAGATGTGGAGAGGGGACGTGGAATCTAGAGTTAGCATAAGCGTTTCCATGAAGAGCTACACTTCATCTCTCTCCTTTCTCAATTTGCCATCTGCAAGTGCAAAGGTATATAAATACAGTATGCAGGTAAATATATTTTACAAGGATTTATCTGTCATATGTTTTTAAAAAGTTTCATTTTGGCACTGTTGTATGCTAGTCAAGTTCTTGTCACACGATGTGCAGAAATCCCCTGACAAAAGTGCCCATAGAACAGTCAATTTACCATAAACTAAATGTTATGAAAAACTTTATTAATCCTATAGAACAGTTGCCTGTAGTAGAGAACATATTTGTACCTGTAGACATGGAAATGAAAGCTTGTGGCTCCATAATGTTCATTTGCTCCTAGTTCACTTCCACGAATACACTGACTCAAGTCACTGTGTCACAGTTTGCATTTGAGAATGGATGTTTCTGAGGAAATGCACTGGGGTGCTCGCAATCCCATTGTTCCCCTCCTTCCTATTGTGAATTCATGATCGTGCTTACAGTCAACGTAATCCCGTCTTCTTCCTGTTTCTCAGTTCCCTGGTCACATGTTTGGCGGCCGTGCCCTTTTCACTGTGTCCAGACGAGCTGGCCCTCGGTCTTTAACCTTCAGAGGGCGTGTTGTGGATCTTTCTCGCAGCACTGGCTTTAAAGGCAGACCATGAAAGGGGCCATCGACTTTTTGTAGACTTCAAAGTGCACGGAGGACTGTTTTTTTTTTTTTTTCTAGCAGTCTCCTCTGTACGTGTCTGGTCTGAGGCCTGCTCCTGTCCAGACTCTGAGGCCTCAGGCATTCAAAGGGGCAGAGATCAGAGAAGAGGGTGAATTCTCAGAGAGATGAGGAGGGGGGGGGGCATGTTTGTGTAGGGAGGGTGAATTAAAGTTTAATAGCCAACAATTGTAAGCATGCTGCGCGCAGGGAGGGTTCTGCATTGTCGTCTCGATGCAGGGAGAACATTAGACACCTGCTGTAGATGTGCTTGTCCGCTGCGGTTTCCACATAATGCAGTTTTTAAGAGGCTCCAGTTTCTGTATGTTCTTCGGTTTGTCAGGCACTCTATGCCGCTCACCTTTTCGATGATAAAAATGAAGGCAATTAATCACAGCTAAAACCAGTGACCTAGCACTATCGCTGATTCTGGGATAGTAGTCTGCAAAAATACGTCACGTCTGGCAAGGTCACAAAAGCATTTAGGAACAGAAAAATCAATATTGCTAAAGGGAGCATTGTTAAATGTTTCCACCCTCAAGGCGCTTTAAGGTTTTGCCTGTGACAAACCATTAATCGAATTGTTCAGATTTCCCACTAAATTATGAGTCTAGACGTATATGGAGATAAAGTAATGCTTAATCCTTTTGCTGCTGTGTATCATGTGAACAGAATGCAGCTCCAGTGGGCAGCGAAGGCCTGCTCTGCAGAGTGGGCGCAGTCGGTACCTCCAGGCTCAGAACCAGTTTATGGAAAACAATGGTGCCCCCTTGTGGATCACACAGGGACACAATCTAGACACACTACCCAAACTGTTTGACTAATCCACATGACAGGCATCAGAAAGTAAATATCACCTCATATATTCTAGTATATCACATTTTGGCAAAAACAAAATACTTCCCTGGTTTTCCCATCAATCCTATACAACCTTGAGTGAACATACAATGGGATAAGAGACTTTCTTTCCTGAAGCATCTCAATTTTCTTTAACCAGAACTGGCTACCGATGTCAGTGGGCTGGTGTGAACTGCAGGAACTGAGAAATTGTCAGAAGACGTTGACTTATCATAGAATAAAGTAGCCCCTGTGTCTCCTGTCTACCTCAACTGTAAAGATGTGTGGCCCACACATCACAGAACCAAAGATTCAACCTAGCCAGTGTGGCTGGCCCCCTACCCTTCCAAATGCTGGAATCAATCCCCTCAGCATATTGCCAAATCCCCTTCCTGTCAGTCATGTTGGGGAAGTACATTTCACCATGTACACTTAAGACATTAAAATTAAGACCAAATGGAAGTGACAATCCAAGTAGTTTCTGATACACAAGGTTGCTTATTCCTGGCACTCAGAGGGACCCAGAGCAACTTCATAGAATTCAAGAGCTCATTGCAGAATTCACTACCTGTACATTTATTACCCTTTAAAACTGAAAACCTGGTAGCCTTCTCATTGGACATGGACGAATGTGGCTAACTAACCAAAGGCTTAAAGCAACTAATCAGAGCATTTTTGTACCAACAAAATGAAATTCCTTTGAATACCTCATGTGAATTTGTCTTGTGTTGCACTATTAAAAGACCTGTACATTTAAAGTGTCATCTTTCCTTCTCCAAAAGCAATTTCCAAATTAAAATGATTGCCATGTACAATCAGTCCATTGTCTTTTGTAAAGCAGAAGATACTATTTTTGAATTGAACTGCACAAACCTAATACAGCAAATACATTACAGGCATTTGGCAGACGCTCTTATGCAGAGCAACGTACAAAGTGTATAACCATAACCAGGAACAAGTATGACGAAACCCCTAGAGAGAAGTACCAGTCCAAGTGCAGGGAACAACCGCGTAGTTCAACTTGGACCCTGAAGGTTAAACTGATTAACACTTAACACAACGAGAACGGCAACAACGCAGTCTATGGAAAAAAAATACAAGCAATAGTTAAGACAGTTAATGCACCCAAGTCACCTACGAAACAGCTGTCTAGTTACAACCCTAAGCTTACAGTCATTTACTGACACTTAGAGTTTCACTAAGTTCAAATGCAGCATGCTGGCTTCAGAAAAGGTCAGGAAAATGACCTTTAAGATGAGTCATTGGTGAAAGGCTCAAGCCGTCACCCAGGTAAGGCACAGAGGGTTTCAATGAGCTTTACAGAAGCCAGGATGATCTTTGCAGAACAGTGCATGCCAGCAGAGAAGCTCACTTTGTAAGGCAAATCAAATCCAATTAAGTCAAGAACTCAATTTTGGGGAGAGTCACACTAGCTTAGAGCTCAGTGCAATTGCTTTCAAGTGGACTGAAAAGCACACCATTGTGGAAATCCTGACAAAGCAGTAATTGGTTCAATTGTGGAAATAGAAATCATAGACGGGTTACATTTTTAATCTGATTGGCCAAGACACCATGTTCGGTCTTCTGGGTTGCCCTGCTCACTTGCCTTGTTTCGTAAACTACCCCAGCCTGCAGTGTCGACAAACTTTGCTCAGTGAAATAGGAAGAGATTACAATTCCCATTTTAGAGGATCAGTGGCTCCACCCTTACAGTGGACCAAGTCGGAATGAAGGAACTTAACCTGCCCTCCCAGGACGCAGGCAGAAAAAAATGTACCGCCACCTTGAGAATTGCCATTCAAGTCACAAAAGCTTAGCAGTATTACTGACAGCAAGACCAAGACAATCTTTTTAAAAAAAGTAATCCATTTATTTAGGTTCAATTAAAATTCACATTTAAAAATATTTTTTAATACAAATCATTTTAACAGTATTCTTTACAATCAGTAACATACACAGGTGCAATTAATAAAAAAAAAATTAAAATGTTTCAAGTTAGAAATCAATCCTTTGCATCAGGTTGTCACATAATGGGGTAGCAGGCATACAAGGCAATGCCACACTGGTTGTTCTTGTTTCGTGCCATGCGAATGTAGCCCTGTTCCCCAAAACGCTGTCCCCAGCTGAGAGACAGAGTATTATTCAGACAAGGTCTGAAAACTAGAAATCATAGCTTGTTAAACTAGTGAAAGAACTGGTTTAAGAAAAGGTAGCATACAACACTAACCAGGCATTTAGTCCAAAACAACTACAAGCTACACAGCAATTTCCAAATTGGAGACTACACCTACCTGTTCTTCACAAGCCAGTAGTCCTCACCATTGAGCGTACCATAGCCAACTGCTAGAACACCATGGTTTACTTCTTGGGTACAGGTAGGGTCATGGTACACACCTGCAAACAGAACATGGAGCTCTCATTTTTACCCCCAAAAATGAAGCTTTAGCAGCAAGCTGAAGTATACCCTTACCACTCCGGTAGAAGTGGAAATTAGGTCGAGCAGCATCAATAGCCACAGAGATTGGTCCAACAGTGGCCAGAGCCCGTTTTAATGCCACCTCATCACCTTTAGGAAGAAACCTATAGCTGGAACAGTTGGCAACACGGAGTTCTGAATCATATCTGCATTGTTCTTCCTGAATTTGTTTGGTACACGGGGGAGGAAAAAAAAAAAAAAAAGTCAGCAGGTGTCAGGGGAGAATAGGTCAAACTACCAATTCTGTACGCACCATGCCAGTGTAAGGGTATGAAAACTCAGAGTCAATGCCCCTGTTCTCAATGACATACTGGAAGGCTTGAGTCATGAACCCTCCCTGACAGCCCTTGTTGCCATATTTGTAGGAGCAGTCAACCAGGTTCTGAGGGCTGAGGGATACAAGTGTTCCCTGAGTCTTCATCAGCTGGCCCTCCAGGGCACCTGCAGCACTGAAGGCCCAGCAGGAGCCACAAAGCCCCTGAAACAGAGCAAGGCATTCAGGTTACTCTGAACTGGGGTGGGGGGGCAGCAGCAGTAGCGCTAGCAAATAAGTTCCTCCAGCCATACCTGATTCTTGACTTCTGTGACATAGCCCTTTCTTCGCCAATCAACATTGTGAGGCACAGGGGCCCTGGATACCCCCACAAAGGGAGAAGGACCCCTGCTGAAGTTTGGAGGCACACGAGTTACAGCTAGCACGTCAAGAATCTCCTCGGTAGTCTGAGGAGAGAGGTTAAGAAGAGAGTTAGGCTTTCCAGTGAAATGCAGCAGCTACAGTTCTGTAGTTAAGCACACTGCCTGTTGAAATTGGCAAGACATTCCCTTGGGAGAAAGTGATAGCTAATTACCAAGTCTCCTAGCTGGTTCATGCCCAGATCATAGGTGTGCATTCCCATGGACGCCTCCAAATTATGCAGAGTTATCAGCTTCAGGTTCTTCTCCCAGATCTGGCGGCGTGCAAACTCTTCAGCCTGCCCACAAACAATGGCATAGGTCAGTCAAGCACCCACCCAGAATTAGTCCCAGAAAAAAAAAAAAAAAACCCCAGGTAGTGAATTGTACTTTGACAAGTTACCTTAAACAGGTAGGTCTTGTCATGTCCCTCCTTCCACATCTCCCAATCAAGGCTTAGATCTGGGTTGATGAGGGCCACTGCTGCCTCACACAGCACAGTGAACAGCAGGCTCCCAAACATGGCTCCCAATACTGAAACCTTAACACAAATGCACTGCTCAAATTGAAGGCAGTACAGAGGACAGAACAGCTTGGAGAAAGCTAAACAAGCTTGCTGGGAGAAAACCCCTCAGGGTTGTTAGAACAAAAGGAATCAGACTTCGTGGTCACGAAGTAGCAGTGAAATACTGGACCACAGAAACGGCCATGTATCAAGTTTAATTACCAGGATCTTACATCTTCGGAATTAGCAACTATTGAGCATATTCACAGATGCGGCATTCCGGCGCCGAAGCCAATTGTAACAGACGGCAAACAAGTCAAACTCAAATGGCCTTTAATGAGGTTGCGTGAGAATAACACCGTCAAACATCCTTAGGCGGCACACAAAACGCCAAATCTACATTAACAATAAGCCTGCTTTTAATCACATCGCACAGATAAAGTCATTGGCAAAAGCGAGTGTAGTCGAAACCGGAAATGCCCGGCCTTACCTTCCTATAGCTTCTAGACAGTGGCTAGGCTAGACCGATTGGGCACAAGACGCAGTGATAGTCTACAATGGTTTTCCGGCTTAATATACTAGCCGAAATTACGTGCATGCAAAACTGGATTTCGGAGCAACGAGTGAAAAGAATAATATGATTCGTGTTCTCGTGGTTTTCAATTGCTCCAATTAAATAATTAACATTGCACCTTCACCAGACACGCTGACACGTTAACGCAATGACCTTCATTGCCGTCCAGGTGGGCCTCTGGGTCTGCTGGTTTTTCTGTTTTCGCCTTAATATCAGCAATCACTTCAGACCCAAGAAACCAGGTGAGGTGAGTTAACTGTGTAATCGACTGATTTAATTGTATTTCCACTACAGAGCGTCTTTGTAACGGTGCGTACAACCAGAGACTGTAAAAATATGGACAAAGCTACTGTGACGTCACCCATTGACACTCCGTGGGTCTCTAAAACACGTTTTGAAGGTCAATGGCGGGCGCGGCCATGTTGTCGATTTGGAGCCAAAACCATAGAGTTAAGCGGTCTTGTGTTTTTTAAATGTGATTGACAGTCCGTTGCGGAAAAGCCCATCAACCTGAACGAACTTGAGGCTAGCTGACTGTCTGCCGTTATGTTTTAAAATATATTATAAAATGTTTACGGAGTTTAATTTCCATCCGTGACTGTACTGTGTCATGTAATCACGTTATATGTATGACATTAATAATACAATTATGTTCAGTTATCTTCAATTTATGTTTCTCAGCAAAACGAATATGCTTAGCTAGCACATCAGCTTGCCAGCGAGCTAGGTAGGCTATCCGTGGTTAGTTCACGCATTAGCAATATGAACCACAGGGGAAGAACATCGACTACACTGATGGTCAGTCAATCAGAGATGTGTAGGCTACTGGCGATTTGACTAGGCTAATTTTCGTATAACTGTCTGGTAGACCTGCTGTTAACCGAGCAAGTTGTCGTAGGTTTTCGCCACAGTCAGTTAATGAGCCAGTAACTGCTACTAGCTACTCCATCGGCGTTTGTGGTGTTCACTTGCTGGGTGACGCTAGCTGACCGATCGTTCGCAAGTCACTTTCTACCGAATAAAAAATAACACTGTCAGCGGTGATGAACAAATCTACCAAGTATTTTAATAACTGATCTGCAATCGTGTAAATATGACAACGCACTTTGTACAGCAAATTTTCCACCTGGTGCATGAAGACAAAAATAACGTAGGCCCTACATTGAATTTCTAATTATTATTAGGCTTTTTTTCCCTTGTAAATCATCAAAGCCAATGGAGAAAAGCCCCCATGACCGATTCTGAGAACCACTGTCTTAAATGCTCATGTCGGTCTCTTAAATGCTAAAAACATGTTCCTTTCTAAATTCCAGTCTTACAAAGATGGTTAATTTCGTTAGATTCTGTCTGTGTGTGATTTCATCGTGTGTTGTCGGCTATGTTATTCAGCAAATAAACCTTAAGACTCTTAATTCGCTTCGTGAAACTGAAAATTTTGCAGTGTTTATCCCAAAATCGGGATTATAGTAGCTTTGTCACATGCGTGAAGCATGGCCCAGGTAGACATTTACGGAATGTAGGCTACACGACTGACAAGCCGACAAACACGTTTGACAGCTTGTATATCTGCCGGTTAGGGTTAGCTATCTAGTCAAATGGCTTGGTAGCCGAAGTTGCGAACTGTTTTAGCATAGGCTACTGGACTACCAAATATAGCAAGCTGATTACGCTTTCTGCCAACTAATTATTTGGTTAAGTAGGCTAAAGGAAATAGTAAAAATGACTCGGCTACCGAAAAACTTCAGAGCAGGATTATTTTTTGGTCGTCTAGTGCAGCTGTAAATAGCACACGCCATAATGAAATCACTACGAAATGGGATGCCTGCATTTTCTGACTTCGCACAGGTGGACCGTGGTCGGAGCCGCAATGTCAAGGCCAAGAGGCGCCACCCACCCCAGTGACCATAGACTGTAGCCAGTACTGTAGCTTAGTCCTTTGCATTAATCAGGAAGTGACGCAAACTGTACCTCATTGGTCCACAACAAATATTATAACAGTGCCAAAATGACACAATAAATCATGAAATCGACCCATGGACAGTCATAAGACGAATAAAATACACATATTGTGACTATTTGTTGTCATGAGAAAAGATTATTGACTTTGTATTTTGACCGCATTTGTACCGTAGAATTACATGGAAACCGGATATGAAAACACCTATACTGGAGCCAACCATAGTGGCGCTAGTGAGCAACCAGGAACAACAAGACCAGGAAATGAGCTTCAAAAACTGGTTTTGGCCGCTTGCGTACAACGTGCTATACAATTGTATTGAATTGAACATAATGCTAGTTGCAACAGGCATGCGCTAACACACCGTATAGTGGTCAGGTCTTGATAGGAGCTTGTTGGTCCCCTTATTTGATCCCCATTTCCACCATCCTGATGCAGCAGTGATTTCAGAGATTTTAAGCTCATCATCCTTAAGGGCATTAAAAGATAATGTTTGTACTTGATTATGTCTTCAATTATGTATGTGAGGATATGATTCTCGGACAGAAGGCAATGAAATTGATTTTATTTTGTTAATCTCACAAACTAAATTTGCCTCAGTAGCCTATTTGGCATGTGCCTGCAGTCTGAACTTGGATCTTGATTTATTATTATTTTTTTTTTTATAATAAAATGAAAATAATAATTTTGTGTAGTGAAGTCTTAAAGGTCTTAGCAAGTAACATTTGATGTTGTAGGCTAATACGATCACGTTAGTTTTTATTTGGCAGGATTGTTTTTGTCTGATTCTGATTAGGCAAATGTGATTTCAGTGCTAGTTTGTACTTGGCAGGATTGTTTGTTTGTTTGCTGAACAGGTTACTCTACAGGGTTGGAATCCTGATCTATGTGGTCACTTCTGGCACTACGATCTTTACTTAACTCCAGTATGTTTCTTTTGCACCTCTGCACCTTGGACTAATGCACTTGTTGTACATTGCTCTGGATAAGAGCGTCTGCTAAATGCCTGTAATGTAATGTAAAAAAATGTAATGTATGGCACAAAGATGTACAGTCTTTTCAATTTAAGGGTAATCAACCATAGTTTTATTAAGTACAAAACAAAACACCTTGTTGGAAAAAAAAGTCACAGGTTTACTAGAACAGTGCTGAACATAAAACAGGACCCCTACCAGTAGGAGCCTCAAGACTCATTATTTCATCCCATACAATCAGAAACCTTTGTTGCAACTTATTCCCACCGCAAAGGAAGTGAAATAAGATGAGACTACCATACCACAGCCATTTTTTTAAATGCCAGGCTTTCCCGTTGCAAACCTGCCACGTGTAACAGTGTTGTGGATCATTCCAGCAATCCATTTCACCATTAAATGTGCATAAGAAACGAAGCGAATCTGTGACAGACTGCAATGCCATGGACATTATATCAGTCTGAGGAATTTAAAGACACTTTCAGATAACAACTATTACACTTTCATATAACGTTCAGATAATGCAACTGTGCAAAGAGGGGTATTATAGAAACAGGAAGCTGCAGCATGAAGCTGCATACTACCAGGTCAGCATCCAAACAACCACTTTGATTTATTATGTGATATTTTTATTGTGATGTGTTTTGATTCAGTTCAAGTTGTGTGTAATAGTTTCAAAGTAGCTTTGGGCAAATGCCCCACCACTTTGCTCTCCTGGCCAGCTCGGGCAGTTACATGATGGGAAAACTGGCGAGGTTGGCAATGCCGCAGAAGTTGTTGCGGTTACGTGCCATCTGTATGTAGCCTTTGTTTCCCCAATCCTCACCCCAGCTGCGGGAGGGAGGGAGGGAGAGAGGGAGGGGGAGAGAGCGATTACAATATGAATTAATTGCCTGTAATGTTTCATCTACATAAGTAAATTGAGATTAGCAGATGTGAAATTGTCAGTCAATTGTACAGCCTGAGATAAAAAACATAATAATTTAGACCTTTTAAATTTAATGTACTTTACTGCCTCAGGCAATTAATGATCTCCATCATCTCAAAATGGAATGCTTTTCTTTCCATATAAAAATGTTCTTTGTGTGCAGATTATTGGATGATATTGAGAGAAAGTCCTCAGTGTGGTAGCCCACCTGTTCTTGACGATCCAGTATTTCTTGCCTTTGCCTGTGACTCCATAACCCACAGCCAGTACTGCATGGTTGATGTCATCCTTGTTGCAGTTCTGATCATAGTACACACCTGGGCAATAAACAGAAGTAAAATTGAGTGACGGCAACTTAACATAAGAATATAAGAAAAGTGATGATGAGAACAGGCCATTCAGCCCAACTTCATTCATCTTTTTTTAATATAAATGTTTAGAGAACCTGGCAATATACAAATAATCAAAAATACAAATAATCAAATAAGTAATATATCCCAGCATCCAGTTGGCCTTCTTCACAGCTATGGTACCATGTTTAGACCCTGATAGACTTCTGAAAATCAACTAATACTCCTCTCTTTCTCACATTGAGCACAAACTATTTTCACTCCTCTCATGAAATATTCCTGTCTTAAGCCCTCCGTGATCTCTTTGGCAGTACTTACACTGTATGACATGCAAGGAATGGTCGTTTGTTTATTTTGTTATGCGGTGGTTTAATATTAAAATAAAACTTAATAAGTACTCTGCTATGGAAGAAACACACGTGACTCACCTCTTTTGTAGAACTGGAAGCTGTAGAGGCTGGCATCGATTCCCACGGAAACAGGACCCACTTTAGCCACGGCCACCTGCAGAGCGTGCTCGTTTCCCTCTGGGATCACCTTGTATCCCCGGCACTCAGCTGCCTTGCCTGACTTGTTGTAGGCGCACTGCCCGTCCTAGGGAGGCATACGGTGACTGTCACACTGATGCCTCTACTCAATTAATGTTTGTATTCCACAGGTGTTGCACCTTTTCTTCAAAAACTCAGTTTGACTAGTAAGATTTAGCAATAGCTAAACTTGCTAAGCTATGACTCAATATTTAGCTTTGAATTAATTATTAATTTTTAATTATTAGTCAAAGTTAAGGACCGATGTTGATTGAAAGCCAGCTAATTAAAATGTCTCCAATGGAGCAGATAAGACCAACCTCTTATATTTTAGTCGCATCGTAGTTGCATCCTCTGTCATACAGTATCATTAAATGAAGTTGTTCATGCAATACAATCTGAATTTTATTCTGAGTGTCTGGTTTACTAAAAAGTATTCTCAATAATAAGAGAATACATTTTAAAATAATGTATGCACATACTTATTAACAGAGCTGCTTTTACACTGGAATAAATAATTTGGTGCCTGGTTTTATGAGGTTGCTTAGAGGTCGTTAACATTTGTGAAAGTCATTAAAGGAGGCCTCACCTCTCCAACATAGGGATAGCTGTCCTCAGAGTCAATGCCTTGGTTATCCTTCACATAATTGAAAGCGTTGGTCATGTAGCCTCCTCCACAACCGCTGTTTTCGGTGACACAGTCTACCAGATTCTGAGGACTTAGGGACACCAGCTGCCCTGTGGTCTTCATCAGCTGTCCCTCCAGAGCCCCTGCAGAACTGAAGGCCCAGCAGGACCCACAGGAGCCCTGGAACACAACACATATTTCAGATTTGCTTCAGAAACGCAAATTACACATCATCCTGTAGTAGGAATATCCCTTGCCACTAGAGGGAGTACACTGTTCATTTTCAAATCTTGAATCAAGCTTTCATAGCACATAGACCTGTGGTTCCAGCTGGTGGTGCTGTTCACTGCTGATACTAATTTAACATGATCCGATGTTCACTTTTTCATACAATCTCAGAAAAAAGTACCTAGAAATTCTGTACCTAGAAAGGTACAATCGCTTGTCACTCTTGCAGTACCCCTTGAAGGTACATAACTATACCTTTACCAGAAAAAAGGTACCATTCAGTACCTAGAAAGGTACAATCGCATGTCACTAGTACCTTTAGAGGCACAGTTTTGTACTTGTACAGAATTTGTACCCTTGTGTACATATAGTGGTATGATTGTAGAACCTATCTGTGTTTCACAGGTCAAGTACATAGTTCACTCTGTGCAGTTCAGATAAACTATTTATGTCAGTGGTTTACCATCAAATATTGTATTATTGAGAATCATGAACATGATTTCGTAATGTCAAAGGCTATACACATGTTCATTCAATACTTAATATACAGCTGCATATATACTGTTTTCATATCTGTATATTTTTAACATATTCTGGAAACAAAATATCCCCTATGCGAAAGGCAACTCCTTTAACAATTCCAAATCATACTGCTCATAAAGCATGAATGTTTTCACACAATCATTCCCACGATATTCCCCTCTGACCTGGTTCTTGATCGGGGTAACGTAGCCCAGCTTGCGGTAATCAACGTATTTGGGCAGCCTCCTCTTGCTCAGGTCAGGGATGAAGGTGGAGTTGGAATCCCTGAGAAGTGGGACTTCCAAACCAGTCATCTTTTCTACCAATTCCTCTGTTGTCTGAGGAGAGAGTACAGATGCATTCAGTAAAGGCACCGCATGCCTATAACATTCAATGGAAAACAACTTTGGGCCTGGATTCAATCAATATTTTTCCTCTATTTTGACTGACCAATAAATGCCAACGTTAGCTATTCTTCTTCACAATCATAGTTAATGAGGTCATGTAGATGATTTTGAATCATGTTAAACTATGTGAAGAAAAATGGCTGCATTCATCTATTTGTGAGTCAAAGTTACAGACAAATTTTAATCAAATCAAGGCCAGTACCAAGTGAAGCCTTTCAGCTAGCTTACAGGGAATCCAAACTGCAGTGTTAGTACAATGTCTCAACTCTCAGCACAACTCAAAAAGCTGATGACGACAAATTTCTAGATAAAAAAACTTCCTGACTTTCAAGCACACCCTGTATATCTGATATGTTTTTGTGATAGAATATTCTGTTTCTCATTGCTCAGCCATGCACTGATTCACGTGATGCCACAGATGGCTGGACCTCTGGAATGTTCAGTGTGCAGTGCGGAATGAGCACCATATGCATCATCCTTGAAATTTATCCCTAACAGAAGCATTGTGTTCACTGACATAAATGAATATAGATTGCACAATAAACGCAATAAAATAAAAGAAAAGGGTGCTTTTCTAGTACCTGCTTTCACAAAAGTAAGTTGTTTCTTACTTTTCCCAACTCATAAACACATAAATTTACACAATAGCTTTGCAAAAAGCTCCAACCGAATAAGCACAAGTACCCTGAGTCACTCTGAATAAATGCTAATAAAATCATCATTACTCTGAGATTTTTCCTGTCTCTTTCAGCTGAAATCATACAATCATACAAAGTTCCACCCAGAATCTGAATGCGTTATGGATCAGATGGGAAAGAGGCACTCACCATGTCTCCCAGGTGGTTCATGCCCAGCTCGTAGGAGTGCATGCCCAGCTCGTACTCGCGGTTGTGGGCATCAATCAGCAGCATATTTTTCTCCCAGACAGCCCTACGGATGGCCTCTTCACCCTGCCAGGTTTAGAGTCAAACAGCACATTAAGCTTTTTCTTTTGTATTTTCAACTTATTCTTTTTATTTCCAATGTCTGTCATAATGTGAGTAACAAAAGGAGAAGGTAACACCTGGTTTATTTCATGACATCAAGTCAAAGGCATTTTACCATTATATTGAATCATGGTCATACCCGAAAGAGATATTCTATGTTTCCACAAGAATATTATGCCATTTTATTAGTCTGTAATATTCCCTGTCTCTATTACATATGTAATTAATGGACATTAAATGTCCATGGAAGCATTCCTTCCATCTTCATATGTGCTCTCACAGTATTTACTGTACTTCTGACTCATACATGTTATCCTGAGGGAAAGGAAGTTGGTTTCTATGCGGGGATGACTGACATTTATATTCTCAGCACTTCCTACTTGTTCCTGTAATGAGTGAAGAATAATTATTTTGCCACTTCCTGCAATGAATATGGGCAAAATGGTGTCATTATAATCTATTTACATATACACTTCTCTATTATGTGCATCTGCAAATGCTACCCATAGATACATATTCCTTTGCTAGCTAAGTCAAAAAATTCATTATCTACTCAATTGATATTTAAATAGATACAAATGTTGTGATTTGAAGATAGCACCAGGGCTGACATTGACAGTGGGGATTGTACTGAGACAGAATTAAAGTGAATGAATGGAAAGAACAGGGACATAATCAGTTAGGCCTGATGGCAGTCACCCTCCATGAACTCACCAGACCATTGTACTCCTTCCAGTGGGTAGTCTTCCAGCTTTCCCACTCTGAGTCTAATGACAGACTCTCAGGGGTGTAGGCTAAGGCTGAAGCCAACAAAAGCAGCACAGTCCCACACAGCAGCATTCTGGGAGATAATACAAAATATTTAGTTGGTTCGAATCACTTCCACAGATCGAAGGATGGAGACGAACATACGTCCCTGATGAGTGTTGACATGATTACTGTGTTGCCACATTACTGCCACCCAATTCCACATTCCACCCATTCCGCTACCACCCATTAGATGGGGATGTCGTATCGGTTGCTTCTCACATTTGGTTAGTAAAATGTTCAGTGTTAAATCAACTGTTACAGAATACATTACGTTCCCTATTTGACTCTTGTACTCTGTAGGAGTTGAATTAACATTGGACATTTTACTGTGATGTGGGCAACACAGATAAACTCCTCAAATTGAGCAAGAACCAATTTAACCCATACAATGTATTTAACTGATACAACAGCCTGAGAAATGCTACTTGAAAATGTTGGCATTCTGTTAGGGGGAAATGTGCTTGATGCTTTCGTAGAAATAATGTCAAACAATGTGTTTTAAAATGTTTCTGTATATTTTCTGTCATCTGAAGTATAATAATTGCAATCCACTGTATAACACAGTGTGCCTTAGAATATTTTATGAATATCATCTATGCTAAGAAACCTCCGACCTTAAATTGTAATCTGGAATGTGTAAAATGGTGACTCTATTACCAGAATTTCATTTCATTTTTCATAGTTTCATTTCCTTATTTTGATTTAAAGTGAAACCAACCTTCTTAAAATATGCAGAGACGCTTTGCTGTGTGACTACATTCTAGCCTCTTCAGTCACAGCATTGTAAATCTGTATGCCAAATTCCTGTATGCCACATTCATACCTTGTGTTCAGACCAATTGGATTAAATAGTTTTTGCTAAATGTAACGTTACCAAGTTTTGCCTGCTGATGAGGTGTTTCTACCTGATCGAGTATTTGATGACTTTATAATGATCAGGCTAAGGACCTATCCTTTAATCTGTAAAGATTGCAAAGTTTGTCCATAGCAAAATGAAGGCACGTACGTAATTTGCGTTTGTTCACAGCTGGTCGTAGTTTGTAGCTTTGCTCCCGCTGTCATTGTTTGTAGGTGCTGAAAATACGTACTTCCCGGTGGTGGAAAGAAAACATATTCACTCTCGGTTTGGAATGCCAGTCTCGCGATTTATAGAGACGCGAGATTGTTCAAACACTTTGTCATTTGACACCGGACAGTTCAGATCCCTTTGTTTCAAAGGGCTGGGTTTAGCTCGATTATGGAATGCATATAAACAATTTTGATGTCCAACAATGCGCTTGAGTGCCATATTAAAACGAAGCAGTATGAAAATATATATATTCACAATTACTTAATGAAAATTATCTTGTAAATTATGTCGTTATACGTGCTCATTTCAGTTACTGTAACACAAAGCATGTATGCAAGCCTAAATTGTAATGCTAAAATCACGAATAATAACTATCCAAGTGAAACTGGAACAAGCATATAGCTGAACAAAGTTAAGGGCGATCAAATAAACAAAATAAATATTTATTCTACACTAATATACGTGTATATATGTGTGTATGTTTCTATCAATTATTTGAATTATTACACTAAAATGACTTTCGTAAAAGTTAGAAAGGCTTACCTCGATATTTTCAGAGGGAAGTAAAGAGTGAGACTTCTTAGTTGAGCGGCTCCTTCTTTGTAAGTGGGTCACAGTCAGACTTTATATACGCTGCAGTTTTGAGGAAGTAGCCTACTCCGAAGGGTTGGAAAATGTTTTTAGGGAAGCGGAATCCCATATGGAACCGTTTAACCTGTAAGTGCAACTAACAGCATGCAATTCATTGATGTCTAATGGTATATGTTTCTTCATGTCCCTTTTAAAAATATCTTCAATCAATTTGCTGTAAACAAAAAAAAAAACTTTTTATCATTTTCTTTATCACATTGAAAATGTACATGAACAAATACATGAAGATGTATGTAAAATGAATACATTTTATTGATAAAACTATTACCTTCAGATTGAGGGTATTATAATTAATACAATATATTTGAATTTTTAAGGACTGAAATGCACTTCTATATTGATAATTTCCACTAAATTACATGCAACTAGCCTGCATGCCATGCATGAGCGCTTGCTAGTGACATACACATGTAGGTAGGCAATTCAGAACAGGAGAAGTTGAAATCCTGCTATATTGTGAATGCTATATAAACCCAGCAGAAAGACTCGGTAGAAATATGCTTTGGCGGAAAACATGCTGTTTTAATTTCATTCTGGGTCCAATTTTGGGTGGCACAGACTAGCAATTTAAGTGTTCAGTTTACAATCGCAAACATCTCTGACTATACCACATATAATGATTTATCTGGTGAGCAATGCATTAAATAGTACATGCATTATATTTTGTACAAAGTGAGGTGGAGCGTTTAGAGTCTGTTCAGGTACACTCATAGAAAAAAGGGTTCCAAAAGGTTCCTGTGTCTCCACGCAGGGCACTCTATCTAGTTCAAGGGTTCTTTGTCGGGCAAAATGGTTCAGTCTGAGAGATTTCTCACTTATCTAAAAAGGTTTGCCCTATAAAGAGAAGCAGAAAGAACTTTTTTTTTCTGAGAGTGTAGATTTAAATAATGCAGGCAACCACAAAATGTAATGGTGTTACATTGTGATGGTGTCTGTGATTTAATAAAGTAAATCACAGACAAAGGACATCAGGTTACTTAGTCAATCATTCTCTCACCACAGTCAAGCAAGAAAACCCCCCACTCCCCATACCTACACAAATGTGCCATTGCATTAAAAATGTACACATCACATAGCCAAAACAAATCTGAAAATAACTTTAGTTTTTTGTAACAATTATGAGTTTTCATGTTTTGAAATAAAATTTCATCCATATTCGACAGCATGTAAACCCTTTGATGGGATTTTCCCAGGTATCAGGTCAACCAGTTGGGAATGCTCTTAATGCAAATAAGAGTCATGAGTCTGGGTTTGGCTCTAGCCAGCTTCCCCATCTTACTCAGCCCCCTGTGGTCTCAGGGCTATGTGTCAGGTCTCAGTGTATACATGACAAATGTCGCGTGGTGTGTGTATATATACAGGCAGCCATGACTGTCGCTGTTGCTGCTGTGATTAGCTCACCCCTCTCGGAAGCCCAGAGATAGCCACCCAGCATGACCTACCATACCTTCAGCCAGAAGAGGCCTTCAAGCAGTCTTCAATGATGATTACTCATATTGTTTTAAATAGCACAAACACATGAAAGGATTTGATGAGAAATCCCATTCATCTAGTTTTGACACACTAGGCAGACTAGGCAGGCTAATGAACAAAATGCGATGACACACCATTGAGATGTTTATTTCAATGGATTTTGATGTGTTGATAGCGTGTTGCAAATATTAATTGTCATAAGATCAATAATGATAGGCCAATGCACACGTGCCATTCTGCACATCAATGGTTTCGACAATTTTGATAATAGAATGAATATGAAGAGACCAAGTTACAACAAAGTAGATAGCTATAGTATATCAAGCATGATTCACATATAATAGATTAGTGTGCCCATTCCCTGTGGAGAATTACAATGTAAAAGCAGAAATGGTTTTGTTCAAGCATTCACATGGCCATGTATTCCTCATTTTGCCAAACTCTTTCTTTAAGCTGCATCAGAAAAATGATAATCTGATGACGGTAACACAACTTCTTACTAAAAAACCTCTGCATTAACAGTTCCATAGACATATCTCCAGCACTCTGTATTGGATAAATCTGGGCATTTGACCTGGTAATTCTGTTAGATCATGGAAACCTATAGTTATTTAAAAATATTATAAACTGAGCAGAGGATATTAAACCGGTTCATCTGTAGCCCAATAGGAATATGCTTTGTTTTGGTCAAAAAAGCAAACATCAGCACTAAACAGTCTAAAGTACAAGTTAGTTTTGAATCCCTCGCTTTCCAAAAATCCTTCCACTGCCTGTTCAAAGTTGCTACGGCCACATCTGTTTCCTGTTACTGTGCATACCTCTCACTGCAGGATAACAGAACTGGAAGCAGCAGTCTTCCCATGATTCTATACTCCAGTCATGTGATGGGTCTTGTGACAAAGTCATCTTATCTGAGATTTGGCCATGCCCAACATGAATAAAGCAGAAAACAAAAGCTATTACATCATGCCACTGTTTTACTTAAGTCTCTAAAGGACATATTGTTCTTTTTAATATCTACAGAAACCCACAAAGTAATTTTTCTTATGAAAGTAAATTATTATGCATGGAAATAACAAAAGCAATACAGTATGATAACATTTATGTAGATTCAGCTTTAGACTGCCAAAAAGATTATAGGTCCTGGAAAGCAGCAATGGCAACTAAATGTATTGTATGTTTCATACCAGCAGAGCATTCTGCATTTACTAAATGCTAACACATTCATGATTTTCAGATGAGACCTCATCATGTGCCAGCTTATCTCTGGGGTTATTCTTTGGGGATTTGTTTAATATGATCTTCAGTCATAGTAGAGGGAACTGGAAGTTGGAAAAAGAGTCTCTGGCAACTATTGGCTCACTGTCAAGCAGCAGCAGCTGTCACTGGATTGTAGTGAGGCACAATATAATCAACTTTGAAATATAAGGCAAAGTGCTGATGCATTCCTGTTTGTTTTTTTTTAAACAATCTCCTATTAACTAGTCACACCCTAAATGGTCTCTCATACATTTTTTTTTTGTCTAATGTTACAAAATGCTATTTTTGCAACTGTCATTCTTATGTCTATGAAAACAGATGCATCAGACTGTTTTAAATCACAACTTTTGTGGGTTCAAGTCTAGAGACTGAGGTGGCCATTGAGGTGGTCATTTTGGGGTTATGCTTGGGGTCACTGTCTTGCTGAAAGAACTATTTGTGGGAAAGTTTGTGCTTTATGGAAAACAGATGTCAGGTTTTTGGCTAAATGTGACGATACTCTGCTTGAACTTGAGCCGATGAGATGTTTCTGTACACTTCAGAATTCATTCCTCTCCTATCAGAAGTTACATCATCAATGAAGACAAGTGAGCCAGTACCTGTGGTAGCCATACATGCCCAAACCATAACACCCCCACCACCATGTATCACAGATAAGGTAGTGCTGTATGCTTTGGATCTTGGGCAATTCCTTTTGCCTGCCACTCTTTGCTCTTGCCTCTGTCCACAAGACCTTTATCCAGAACTCTGTTCTACTTTTTAAGGTACTTCTTAGCAAACTGTAACCAGGCCATACTGTTTTTGTTGCTAATTGGTGGTTTGCATCTTGCAGTGCAGCCTCTGTAGTTTTGTTAATTAAGTCCTTTGCAGCGTAATCACTGACACATCCATGTCTGCCCCCTGAAGAGTGTTTCTGATCTGTCGCACCGGTGTTTGTGGTTTTTCTTCATTATGGTGAGAATTCTTTGGTCATCAGCTGTAGAGGCCTACACCGGTCATCAGCCTACCAGGCCCTTTGCAATTACTGAGCCTACCAGTGCTCTCTTTCTTCGTTCCAAACAGTTGATTTTGGTAAGCCTAACGTTTTGACTATGTCGCTGACTCCATTGACTCTCATTGGCACAGCTCTGGTCCTCATGTTCAAGACTAGATACTGAAAGCTCTTCTAACCTGCTCTATGGAAGCCATTGATCACACCTGACTAATCAGAAACACCCATGAAGCCATTTGTCCCAATAAAAGAAAAGAAAAGCCATTTTTTATTTTATTTTCCCAAGTAGGGTGTATAAGCCCTTATGGTGTTTTCCATCTTGTTTTTTATTGTTCCATTATTTTGTTCTTTGTATATGTATAATATAAAAGTGAATTTTACAAATAGCACTTCTACAAAATTTGTGTTATGCAGAACCTTCTGACAATTATCAGTATCAAGTGATTTACAGTTGATTTTATCAAGGGAAATCCATATCTCTCAATACACTACTTGTTTTTTAGATGCAGATCTTGCTGGCCCAAATATGCATCTGAACAGAGCGAATGGGGCATCTAGGTTTTCATATCTATGGTGTTCATGACCATAAACATCAACTTTGGACTCATCTAACATAACACCTGTTTCAGAGTTTTTAAAATATTCAGCAAGGAGGAATGGTCAAAGGCAGGTATGGCTGTCACATTTTCATCTGACCAAACACTGAACAACTATTCAAAAGTAGTACGATGTGTTCTTTTCAACAGTCAAACCAAATCAGTACTGTTCTTTTTACCAGATTTTTTCACATATGGTATAGTGTTATAGTTTGTGTGGACTTTGATTCTGCGCTGATATCATCAAACATTTAATATTTTTGTTTATGATTACAGACTGTAGTTTGGAAATAAGTCAAATCCGTAGGATACATTGGTTATATTTTATATTGCAGTGGTAATTAATGTTGGAACCAACAAGAAAAGGGGTGGGGGAGATGAAATCATTGCGTAATGTTGAGAACACGAACAGTGTAATATTTCTTTAAAAACCATTGAAAAAACATACAAATGGCATTCTGACTTGCCACCTAGACAAAGAAGCTGAAAGCCAGACTATCCAGGTGAAAACTGGATGTGTGGCAGTCCTATTTGCGAGAGTAACTGCTGATCCAAGACCAGTCAGGTTCTGTTGGCAAACAATTGGCCAGCCAGGATTATACTGAAAGCTTACACTATATGATTGCGCTTACTTCCCACAGATGTTTGTTGTGTGACAAAGACAGACTGTCAGGGAATTGAGCTGGATTGAGTGAAATTAGCTGGGGTAACATATCTTTGCCTGTTAAATGTTACAGTAGCATTTTGTAAAAGTTTCAGAGAAAATTAGGCTAACATTTTTGTCCTGACACCAACGAGAACTAGACATTTAGTTCCTAACAAAGAAAGAGGTGAACCTTTCTGAGAAGACACACTTAGCTCGCACTCCCTTTCTTCATTTTCGTCATCTTTCCTCCGGAGCTTAGATTTAATTAAATTCCCACAAGATTTGTCAAGACTGCTACTGTCCTCCAAAAACACTAATGGACACCACAGTTTCAGTGCAATGAACTGCACACACATATACACGCACATGGTCTCTCTCTTACACAAACACACACAAATCCAACACAATCATGCACACACACACACACACACACACATCCTGTGATATGTTTTCATTGAGAGCGGGAAAGGACCTAATAATGCTGTTCTTGCCTCCTGATACTGAGTAGAATTCTTTTTTTAAATGGAAAATACTACTTAAAATTTAAAACTGGTTTCAAATGAGCGCTTCTGAAATGAGAGATAGTTAAACTGAATACATTTAAAGGGCACCGAGAATGGTTCACCATGAATCACCTATAAAAGACTGCACAACCACTGAACAATATCATACAATATAGACCTAATTATAGCACAGCTACAGAAACCCTGAAATGCCACATTAATCAACCCTATTTACACAGCTGTTGCAATCACAGCATCAACTGAACATGGACACACAGGCAACAGAGCAAGCTGGTGCAAATAATTCACTGTTCAATAATTATTTTACACTCACACGCTACACAAACTTTTTCATGAGTACTTTGAAAGGCATAAAAAGAGAAAATAGCTGGGTGTTATTGTGGTGTGGGGATGGCTGGTTTAAGCAGCCACACCTGCCCTGGGTCAAGCTAATTAGACCTGGCTAGTTAGATAATTGGTTATGAATTAGATAATTGGCCAGGCTAATTGGACCTGGGAACAGGGGTGGCTGCACCTGTGCGTAGTGAGGTAATCAGTGCGCACAGGTTAAATCTGCCATCCCCACCCACACAAGGGAAGCCTCTGTCATGACAGTTTTACATCTGCTCCTTGGCGGTAACATCTTGCCAACCTTGTAAATAAATGTGGACTATTTGAACATCATCTCCCTGTGTCTCTGTGCTGGAGGGCCCCTAGGAAAGCCACTTCGGTGGCCTGTGGCAGGCTTGTTTGCCACAGTTATTTTACTAATTCATCCTGATATTTATATTGAAATTCAAAGGCAAGAAAGTGCATTCGACATCTTCACTTAATTTTGTATTCAAGAGGGTTTTACCTAAATCGCCAGAATTGTCTGACCCATCAATATCTACCCATAAAGCCTTTGGAAATGTTCCATAATTGTAACGTAGCTATCGTACAGACTGGATCCAGTCCCTGTGTTTATTGAATAATTACTCGCATCCTGCAGGATGTTAAGAGGTACGGAAATGTTCACTGCCATTTTCTTACCACCATTATTCCACAAAACGGACGTCAGAAGTTGAGTTATTCACCATTATTTGACTTCATGCAGTCCACTGTGCTTCCACTTTCAGCCTTTTCAATGCCCTCTGCATTTATGCCAACAGCATCCAGGAGATGTTGTGTCTTATAATGAATAATAAAAATAACAATACATAGCCAAAGTAATCAGAAGATATTGTGAACTTCCAGAAAAGGCGACCATGAAAAAGTTGACCTAAATTAAATTCAATGACATAATTAATGTGTTAGTCCCTAGCGGAGGTAGACTAATGATGTTAATGAGATATCAAGCTGAGTAAAAAAAAAAAAAAAAGAGATTCGGGGTCGTCAACCATTTTAAAGACAAATCACACACCTACAGTTGCCTACAGCATATGCACGGTACTGTGCCAAGAACTGCTGCAGACAGAAAGTATGGGAAATGTCGAGATACAGATGTGATATTTGACACTAGGACCATCAAGAAATTTACGGAAACCTTTCCATATTAAGTCTAAAGCGGTGTGTCCCGCAGGTGAGTTACCTCTCAACTTCTCAACCTCCCACCATATTTCTATAACCATCATAAGTTAGCATGTTGTATGGACGGTATTTGTGCAGGACATTCGTAGTTTGCATTTGCATGGGCTGCTTTATTATTTGTAAGATATATAATAATTTTCCATTTTTAGGAGATTTTAATTGTGAGATAATTAAGCCACATATTTTGTTGTGCATCATAATATATCACAGCAGCATCTAGCAGAGTTAAATCCTTCAAGATTACCAATACCCTCATGAGGTCAAGTGGAAAGTAATGCCATTAAAGAATCGCAATCTACATATGGCCATGGGCATTCTGAACCATCTGTGCTGCAGTACTGACCCTCACTCATTAGGACTTGTGATTAGATGAAATACACCAGAATTAACATCCAACAATTGTACAATACATAGAACTCGGGATTTATACAGACACGTTGTACTTCTTATTTTAGGGTTTCGACTGCACGTTCACAAGCACATGAACACTTGATTTTATTACAGATGATTCCCAATGCTAAGCACTTCTGAAATATTTAACAATTTAGTGTTTAAAATGAATGTATTTCATAATAACTACTAAGACCTATCAAAATGTCAAACCATTATTTTTATTTTTGAGGCAATAATACCCACATATTAATCACATATATATCCTATCTGGATATGTTATTAGAATTACAAATAAATAAATCAATTAATTAATATTAATTGATGTCCGTGTTCTTTGGGCTCGTCCCAGCTGTTATTTTATTCTATAACTGGTAACAGAAGAGCAAATTATAATAAGTACAATGAACTACTGTAAATTTAATTGATTAAAACTACTCCGCTAACCCACATACATGCTCCATTTATTTTCAAGATATGTAACCCTATCCTGTTCACTCTGCAGTGGCACCTGCCAGCTGATTTCCCTCTGAGTGGAATACTGTTAAGGAGATGAACTAGCTCCCTTTGTTAGCAAAAGATTACACAACACTGGATCCATTGTACAGCTTGGTAACATTTCTATTTGCAAGCTGGAGGATATTTCTCAAGATCAGCAGCATGTGTCTGGTTACCTCATCAGAATAATCAAATGTCCACAACAGCTGTTCTGCTACGGCAAGGGCATGCTCGACTAAATGCTGCTTTAAATATTTGATGGAGATTACTCCTACTGAGGGATCTGGTGGAGTGACTTCAGACAGACGTTGACCTGAGTCACCCTTGCGTGAGTTTCATATATCATAAGCATTGTTTTTTGTGGAGAATTTTGTCTGACAATTTTGCCATTACATATTCAGCTTTTCCAAAGATTAACACATCCAATAAAAAATGCAATTAGGTAATTACAGGCTCATGACAGATAATATGCTCAAACCCTTCCACACAGCATGATCTGTGATTAGCTCACATTAGTAATTCAGTTCCACTCAATCAGAAGAAAGTCTTTTAGAGATGTGTTGGATTAAATGCCATCACAAAGTGAAGTGTGACGAAGAGGATTCTTATTGACAAGGGGGAGAAGAGTCTGACTTCATTAGAGTAGCACTGTACACACAGACAGTGTTCATCTGGTGTATATAATTTTATGTTCAAGCAGAGACAAAGAATCCATCAAGAGGTGAAGAATTCAGCAAGACTACCATACCCCCTGTGTTTGCTTGTAATTCACAAGCTTAAATCAGTATGCGGTCCATAGAATAGTCAATTTAAGTACTCTACCCTTTCGTGAAGCAGTTGGACAGGTCTTAAACAGCGTATCACATTAAAAAGACCTAGAATCTATTTCAGCCTTTCCATCTGCCACTCTGTTGAGGCAGGGGCAAGTACATGTGACATTTATGCACATGCCTCTGTACTGTATTTGCTGCCTCGCTTCCAGTTGCATAACTTTAGACAAACATGCTTCATGCCTCCAGTTACCCTTGAAATCCTTCTTTCTTTACTTTGGAACCATGCGTTCATTCCTGACCCTTTCTCTGACCGTGATTGGATGTCATCGACAAGCACATGGTTTTCTGGGATGCTTTATGTGTTCGTAATCCTTATAGGCACGGCCAGGATTTGGTTGAAGTGAACACTTATTAAAATTTGTCCTGGCCATTGGGCCTGCCCTCTCATCTGTCTATACAGAACACCACTATACAATACAAAATCAGGCTCAATGTCACTCCGGCGACCCCTGTTTTATTGTTGGGTTCACATTAGAGTGAACAGAAAAAATTAATCCTCTGTTCACCACGGTTTATTCTGTACCGCAAGGCCGCGTACTGCTGGATCCATGAATACTTCATTATTTAAGAGAAAATAAACGGTTTTTTGCCCCCTTGTACTGGATTGATCAGTCTGGAAAGGATATTATTTTCAGATAAAAGACACATTCCAGTGTAGAAAGCAGTATGCTGCACTTCCAAAATTCCCCTGTGAGGTATTTTGCTGAGCTCAGTGGATGCCTGCATATTTGATGAATGTTGTTATCCGTCCAACTCCCAAAGATTGTGATGAAACTGCTCATTTACTAAGAGGATGACAAGGCATCCAGTTGTGCCCATTTTGGGGCCTTTAATGCCAATGCTAATTTCATTCAGAACATTTATATATTATATTTGTTAAATATTTAAATTATGTGTGTGCGCTTACCAGCTCAGATTATTAACCTGCCTGGGAAGTTCATTAATGAAGGAAATCCCCATTTCCTGTTAAGTGAGACAGAGGAAGAGATGGGTGAGCATGTATCTTTAAAAACACAATTAGTGGAATTAGTGTAGTGACTTAAGTATGTGTTAATCACTGGTTATAAAGGCACTTTCTTTGCATCTGTACAGAAAAGTGGAAATTGTATGTGTAGATGTGTATCTGTAAACAATTTTTAGCCAAAGAAGATTTTATTTGCATGCAGACCAGCAAGATTTCCTACTATTAAAATATGTGCTAATGGAGCTCAAATGTACAATATAAATTTGAAGTGAAGTGGAGTTTTTCTTTTCTTTCTTTTGCTCGAAGGTGCAGTATCAGTCACAGCCACTAGAAAGGTAATCATTTCTGCAAATGCTGAAAATGTTTCCATACCTGGATTCTACCATACATTTCCCTCCAAACTAAAAGAATTCAGTTAATGTCAAGATAACTAATTTACCAACATTAAGGTATTATATTACCATTAAATGAGTGTTCATTTATTTCTTTGTGAATCAAAGCTCATTGCACATGAGAATAAGACACATATTGCACCATACAAATAAATAATCTTGTCTCTAGCTGATCAGTTACTCATTAAGAAGATCTGGGGATTAAGTGGGCTGTGTTAACAGAATGCTGGGGAAATGCAGGCAAAGTGCCCTTCTGCACCTACACTCACATACACACACACACACACACACACACGTGCACTTAAAGGCATTCACCCACATACACACTGTTGTCAGTCATTTTATATACTGACATGACTACATATTCAGATGCTCTCTGTCTACCTATTCCTTTCCTATCTTTAACATATACTTTCACAAATCAGCAGTGTTTTACAAGCTTTAACCATTGCAATATAGTATTTTCTTTTTTTGGGGGAGGGGTGGATGTATGTAGCTTCTGTGCTTTGGCTAGTGATCAGCATTTTCTGTTTTTAAACTTCATTTCTGTGGGGGACCAAAAGGAAAAACCACCCACACATGCCCAAAATACCAACAGCCCTCCTCCTCCAACCACGCACCCTGTTCAGCTGTTCTATTTTAAATCCCTTTAATACCAGATTGAGGTGCAGCCTTACGTTTTTGAAGGGAAAGTACTGGAGTCAGGTGCCAGAAGTCGTAAACGCACACGCACAAGCTCCCTGCTCCCCAGTGTTGATTCATTTCAAAAATCCTAATTGGGGATTTAAGCTGGGCTCTTGGTCTTTCTCACTCCTAAACTAAGAATAGCACAATGATGAGCATCAGAGCCTGCAGCTTAGCTGGCACATTGTGTTCTGACTTTTCTTTGGTAAAAGAGGAACGATAGTGGACATGCAATTGCATATAGGAATCTGTTTATGTACTACATTGCTTGAAACACTCTATAAGACGCATTGGCTGAAGTATATATAATTTAAAATATATATATATTTCTCCTGATCAGGTAAAAGAATATTGTGAGCTATGAATATTCTGCCTTTATGGCTTAACCGGTGCTTTAAGCCCCATGGGAAGAATTTTGTGCATTTTTATTCTGTTATGCAAGTCCAGTCTAGGACATTATACATTCACTTAGCACACACTCTTATGCAGAGCATCTAACAAAAGAGAGACATCTGAATTACTTTTAGAAATACAAAAGTGCAATAAGCAGTCACCAAAGGCTACCAATAACACTTAGATCAAGACATAAGTCTTGTATGTTGATATGGTGATATATGTTTACACTGCTGTCTGCTTGAATTGAATTGCCCATGTGGACATTACATCAGATTGGCTCAGGTGCTGCAGGTTTTTTGTAATATGAGGCTTTAGACCTGGAATTCTGATTAATTTAACTTTAGCTATTTACCCATAAAGCTTTTCTGCTTAAATCCAACTAATTATTTCACATTTGAATTATGATACATTAAATATATTGTAATAATGATGTATCATGCCATGAATGAATAAATGAACGAACGAGTGCTTAGAGTTCTTGCTTGTTTCCCAGGCCTTTAGGACACCCTTGTAATTTCTATACTACAGTAGAAAAACATTGGTATATATTTTATCATCCCCTTCAGGCATACATGTATTCAAGTACCAAGTTGGTTTAAATTCTAAGCGGAATGAGAACTGGCACAATAATATTGGCAGCATTTATCTTAGTATTTATTTATGTTTGTATTTATTTGATCGTTTACGTGCCACGGCGTTGGTATTATCTGGGTCCATAGTGTTTGTAAAACAATACTCCGCAAGGAATTCTATCCGTGCCCACAGAGAGCTGGAAAGACCTACTAACAACGGTGATCTCGTGCACCTGCCGGTCTCCGTCTTTCACAAGTCACCACCATGGAATCAACACTTCACATTTTTATCGCACTCTACACGGGTGCATACAAAGTAAATATTGTAGTGGCAGCACCAGTTCCAAACTCTGCAAAGCCAACAGAGGATTATGAGCCGGCGATTCCGACGCTCTATAAAACCATCGAGTAATACTGTACAAGTGGACAGCTCTCCCACATTGGAATATTGCTCTTTATGCAGAGGATACACTTCACCGATTGTTGGCCTTGAAGAGGATATTCAACTGACGCAAAGGTTAGATTACACTAGAATTGTTATGGGCAACTCTCATGACTTAAAACTAATAAAGGTTTGATCCGAGGCAGCACTAAACACTATAAACGGGTTCATTTTAATGTTTATTAATATGTCTTCAGTAGTAGGCTAGTGCAAGTGTGTATACGAAAATGAAAATTAATCAGATGTTTTTGTTGTGACACTTTATGCAAAAGGAAACATTAAAAACATCAGTAGCATGCTCCTGTCTTACCGATTCATGTAACCAGAATTTGTGTTTCTTTTTAAAAAGATGTCATGTTAGACAACATTTTCAGCTGTTGTGTGAAAAATAGGTACAGTGAATTCGTGTCAAAAAACGGGGAAAACAAAACCGTTCTGTCTACATGTGTTGTGTCAAACTAGTTTTAACGAGGTGTCGGCAATATAACCACAAGTCCGTCTGTCTTTAGGCGTCAGGAAAGTAACTTGCTCCTTCCACTGGCCTAAACTTTGATGACCATACTGTCTGATCGAGGACGATGTGAGAGCCGTGGTGGCAGTGTTTAACAAGCCTGATGATTTTATTTTTTGACTACTAATGGTGTGGATATCACAAGGCATGCACTCAGACTAACAAGGTCCGACAGACATGACAATGAAAGGCTGGTTTGTGTGTTCAAGTGCTTGCAAATTCGATGTACCACATGTGGCATAACGGTACTTAGAATGGACGGAATATCTAGTTGAATATCTGTTGAATAGTAGGCTATACTATAATCACTTCCAATGTTGATTGGTGGATGTGAAGTAGATTATTTACAATTTTCTTTAAAATGCTGCAGACTCCCTGGCTTAATAAACTTGCAATGTCTAACAGTAGGCCCAGCCTGTCTGTACCCAAACAATTTACTGGTGTAGCCATTTGGCAGCTGATAAGGGATCATTTAATTAACCCAGATGGCATGTGCTCCTCAGAACAGGTCACTTTGTAACTACTCATTACAGCTATTGTAACTGCTAATTATAGCTATTGCTTGTAATGCATTTTAATCATTTTTATTGGGAGCATTGGGACTATGGCTTGTTTATTTTGAATTCACTTTCCCAATAGAACACAATATTTAATATCTATATATCTGATTGAACACAGAATTCCTAAAAAACAAACAAACAAACAAAAATTCTTGGAGTGAATATAATTAATATTTACTCCATGTGGTTCTAAAAATAATATTTTATTACTGGTTGGTAAAAAGACATATATACCTTTAATTGTGAATAGTTAATGGGGAAATAAATGGTAAATACTTAAGATTTGGTTATGCTCTGTTATAGTCTTTTTGTTTGTTAAAACCTAAGCATAATATTGTTTTTCTGATGACTGTCCAGGTTCCAGATACTAATCTTTCATTGTGATGCTTTCACAGGTTTCCTTGAAGAATATTGTTTCTGTGAAAGCATGGACCCAGATAAAACTGAACTGCAGCCATTTCTCCACCTGAGTTAACCTGGTTATGAGAACGTGTATTCCCATAGCAAATTGGTGAGTCATTAAAAAAATTCACAGCCATGATAATGCATGCATGGTATGTATCCGCTCAAGGGAAAGCACTTTACTGTTTACATTTTGCATACTTGATATGAAGGACATTGTGTTTGTGAATTGCTTTCAAATAAATGCATAATATTAAATAAACCAACCAAGGCCATTATATCGACATAGCCATATATTTATTAAATATTTATGCTCCCCTGGCTCTGGCTGATCAAATTTCAGGTAATATGGTGCTGACATTTCAGCTATTTTTACACACTAGAAGGAGTGCAATGATGAAAATTGTGTAATGACCGCCTCACAGCTTGTGATCTTCTTGTTGCCCCACTCTGCAGGCAGGAGGCAACATGTTTCTGGAGGCTGTCCAGTGGGGGGCGTGGAGCATCCTGATTCTGTGGGTGGCAGGGGCATCTACAGCTCCCGAGCTCTCAAGGCCCTGCCCTCAGCAGTGCGAGTGCCACCAGGGGACAAAGGAGGTGAACTGTTCCAGGAGGCAGCTGACTTCTGTGCCCGAGAGTGTCTCGAGTGACTCCCGGCGCCTGGATTTAGCTCACAACCATCTGAAGACACTCAGCCGTAGGCAGTTCTCGGGCCTGGCTCAGCTACAGGAGCTGGACCTGAGCAACAACATCATCTCCATGATTGAGGTTGAGGCGTTCCAGGGTCTGCAAAGCCTTCAGATCCTTCGGATCAAGAGCAACCGTTTGAAGATCATTCCCGTGGGTGTTTTCTCAGGACTGTCAAGCCTACGTACCCTGGACATCAGCAAGAATGAAATCCTGGTTTTCCTGGACTACACCTTCCGTGAGCTGATCAGTCTGCAGCAGCTGGAGGCTGGGGAAAATGACCTGGTTTTCATTTCACAACGGGCATTCATGGGTCTCCAAAACCTGCAGGTGCTCAACCTGGACAGCTGCAACCTGACCTCCATTCCCATTGAGGCCCTGTCTCAGCTCCAGAATCTCACAAGAATGCACCTGCGCCGGGTAAGCATTAGCATTCTGCCAAGCGCCTCCTTCCACCGGTTGAGCCACTTGCGCGATCTAAGAATCTCACAGTGGGCTTCTCTAGACACTCTGACCAGCAAAAGTCTCACTGGACTTAACCTCACCTCCCTATCTATAAATAAATGCAACCTCAGTACTGTCCCCTATGCCTCTATCCAGCATCTAGTCTTCCTCCGCTATTTGGATCTTTCGTACAATCCCATCACTGTGGTGCGTGGGAACTTGCTTGCTGACCTGATCCATCTCCAGGAGTTCCACTTGGCGGGGGGCCGCCTGGTCAGGATCGAGCCGGAGGCCTTCAAGGGACTTGCTTACTTGCGCCTGCTCAACGTTTCCTCAAACCAGCTGCCAACACTGGAGGAGGGAGCCCTTCACTCTGTAGGGAATCTGGAGACCCTGCGGCTCGATAACAATCCTCTGTCCTGTGACTGCCGATTGCTTTGGGTGGTACAGCGTCGTCTGCAGCTGGACTTTGATGGGTACCAGCCCTACTGCTCAGCCCCAGCTGTTGTGCGGGGTCGTGCATTCTGGGACTTTACAGAGGTTGAGTTGCCAGGTCTGTTCACCTGTCGACAGGCCCAGATCCTGGACCGCAAACCCCAGGATGTTAGGGTGGAAGAGGGCAGCAGAGCACTCTTTCATTGTATGGCGAATGGGGACCCCCCTCCCTCCATCACCTGGATGACCTCCCAGCATGTTGTCCTTTTAAACACTGGCAGGATCAGAGTTTCAACCAACGGGACACTGGAGATACGGTATGCTCAAGTTCAGGACAGTGGCTCTTATCTGTGTACAGCAAGTAACATTGCTGGGAATGACAGTTTTTCTGTCAGCCTGCAAGTGTCAGCTGTCCCCAACTCCCGGAACCGCACTGCACCCTACTTTTCTGAAGTGGTATGGACAGTACCCTCCACTCCCACTGCCACCAACTCCTCTGCCCCAGCCCCTGACCCCTTCCCATTTGATGCCAAGACTCTCATTATTGCCATGACCATGGGCTTCCTGTCCTTCCTCAGCTCAGTAATCATCTGCTTTGTTTTCATGTTCGTCTGGAGTCAGAGCCAGGGACAGATCAAGCACACTGCCACCATCAATTTTGTTCCCCGTGCCTCGAAGAGTGGCGGCGGTGGGGATGGTAATGACTCAGGCAGGTTCACCATGAAGCTGATTTAAATATGGCCCAGAGTGGGCCCTTCTCAACATACAAAGTGAATTTAAGATGCAAGGTGCTGTGAATTTGTCAGGGGTGGACACCACAGCTACCACTGATGTTAACGAGGAACAATGCAGTAGATGAAGTGGCTTGGGTTTCTCAGACATGGATGAGAAGCAGGGTTTCAATGCAATCAGAGTATTGTTATCTCCACATCATACATCCATGCTTAGCCTTTCTGTAATGAGACATGCACATCATGCTTGATTATATGACATAAGATTATAACATTTTATAGGGGCAGTTTGCCCAAAAATGAAATTAAGGGGGGAAGTGTAACAAGTAAATAGTATGTGTATAACACTATGAGGAGTGCTAGAAGTTAAATGAACAGCTAAACAATGCAAATCACTGTCAAACATGACTATACTACAGTATGTTAATTATCTTTTCACCTTAATGCAAAACAAAATGGAAGTCCTGACAAAGACCGCTATTTTAAATGTATTGACTCAATTCTGGAAACAATAAATGGTCCTTCCAATATTTATTATTTCTGCCTGTGAGTTACAAACTTTATAGCCCAGTTCATTGAATCAGCTCAGATTTCATTTTTGTGGTAGGCATGTTCTGTAATAGGATCAATAAGTAATTATAATTATCGATTGTTAAAAATAGGAATAAATTTGATCAGATTTTAATGTTTCCCCTCGCTTGGTACAATATGTATTGACATGACTATCAATATATGTATATTATTTATCTTTTTGTTAAGGTAATTCCATTTTGAAATTCAGTGTATATGAGCAAAATACAGTTTAATACAAAAGCTGCTTTTAGGACTGATTAATCTATGTATTAATTCAAGAAATAAATTCAAGAAATAGTGCGTGGAATGCATGTATTTATGGTTATAAGCAGTGCATTTAAGGCATATTACAATCAGCATACAAAGCATCAATAATATGGGTAGTATCCATTCAAAAATGGTAGACTGTGGCCATAAAGGGATGCACATTGTCAGCAACAATGTTTACTGTTGGTATGTTATAGCATTCAAATGATGCTCGGTTGATATTGAGGGGCCTAATGTGTGCCAAGAAAACATTCCCCACACAAGTACACTATAACCACCGCAAGCATTTACCATTGACACAAGGCAGGAAGGATCCATGGATTCACGCTGTTTACACCAAATTCTGACTCTACCGTCTGCATGTAGCAGGAAAAATCAACATTCGTCAGACCAGATGTCGTTTTTCCAGTGTTCAATCGTCCAGTTTTGGTGATCATGTGCCCACTGTAGCCTCATCTTCATGTTCTTAGCTGACAGGAGTAGAACCCAGCATGGTTTTCTGTTGCTGTAGTCAATCTGTTTCAAGGTTTGATGTGTTGTGTGTTGAGAGATGCCCTTCTGCTGTAAACAGCTGTTGTTGTCATGGTCCTGTTTTCCTGTCTGTGTTTCCCCTGTTGGGCCGCCAGATGGCGGCACTTCTGTTTTGTGTCCTGCTCCCCCCCTGTTAATTGTATGATTGTTTCATTGTCTCGTTATCCCATCATTGTTCCCACCTGTGTCTTATCCCCTCCTTCTGGTTTGATTGTTTTTTGAGTTCACCTGTGTCTTGTTACCCCTGTCTATTTAAGTTCTCTGTTCCCTTGACTCAGGTGCTGGTTCCTTGTGTTTGTTCCCGATTTGCGTTTCCTCAGACCCATTGTACCTGCCTGCGTTTTTTACCTGTTTGTGTTTGTTTCCTGACCGTATTATACCTGCCTGTTTTGTTTGACCTGCCCTTGTCCTCTACCTGCCTGTGTTCTGCCCTGCCCATGTTTGTGAGTTCCTCTTGTTTTCTGTTTTATTTAGATATTTTTTTGAGTTTGTTTTTGCCCTTCGTGTCCTTTCTGTTCCCTGTTTGTTTGCCTTTCTGTAAGTAAAGTCTTTGTTAATTTTCTCCCTTTTGAGTTTCGTGTTTTTTTTTCCACTCTGCGCCTGGGTCCCAGCACCCGTACCGTCACAGTTGTGGCCTTTCTTTTGAACCAGTCTGACCATTTTCCTCTGAACGCTCTGATTAACTAGGTGTTTTCACCCACAGAACTGCCAGTCACTGGATGTTTTCATGTTTATCATAAAATTCTCTGTATACTATAGAGACTGTAGTGTGTTAAAATCCCGGCATGACCGCTGTTTCTTGCTGGAACCATCATGTCTGGCACCAACAATCATACCACTGTCAAAGTTGCTTAGATGTGTCTTGCCCATTCAAATTTTTTTTCTAGGTTTTCACACCATAATTCATAGAAATTCACAGTTCACTGTTTTCCACATTGCTCATTTTATGGATGTCAAAACCTTTTTAAAACTGATAATACCTAGAAAAGAAACAACAAGATTGCTGTTGGGGAGATGGAAAATAGGTGTTTGGATATTATACTGTAGGCAGGGATGTTACTGTTCAAGGTCTCCGGATAATACTTTTGTGCATTTGTTGACAATTTTATCATCAGTCTTGATAAAGAAAACACTATTTTCCAGTCTCTAAACACAGTATTTTGTTTAGTACCAGATGAGATGATCTGGCAACATCAAACCAACATCTAAGGAATGTTTTGGATTCAAGAATATGTGGACAGTATTCAGATTGCCACAATTAATCTTGCACTTAAGTATATCTATTGCACAGATTATCAACTGGTTACGTATGCTAATTATATACTTTCCTATGATGTGTTGGTATTTTACTTGTGAAATGTAATCTTTCTTCATTTAAAATTCTTTAAATGGCTATATATAAACTCCCATTGTGCACTGCATTGTCTTTGTAATCCCCCTGAATTTAGGGATTGTTCAGGTTATGAAAACAGTGGCTGAAATACATTCTGTTGCAAAGAATGAGTCGTGTGGGTTGTACATTATGTGAAGTGAAACCCTGAAAGAAAAATGCAGATTTGTGGTAGGCCTAATATAATGTATCGCTCAGCCTAAGCAAGCCACTGAAAGAATTGCTGATTTATTTCCCCCCTGAACCAGTTCACCAGTATATTGAAAATCATGTAATTTGACAAGTCATGAAAGACAAAGACAATTTGCATGAATAAAATATGAATATATCAGGATATTTGGGTTGAATAAGTGCTCCTGCAGATAAGCATAATCTCTTTGGGGCTAGCTGTCTTCTGGCAGTTCCGTGCCAGAACTGCATATTTAACGGCAATAATTTGAAAAATGCTCATTGCTTATAGTGCTGTTCCTACTCACTGTGCCCATTCAGATATGTTATGCCTCCACAGGTACCTTGTAAATGACTTGCCTCAATATCAGATACTTGTGCACAAGAGTGACACTGCTTTGAAAATAGGTACGAAAATAAATGGTCTTGTTAAGAAAGACTACAGTTCCTTTGAAACTGGTGCAGCAAAACTAATGTGAGTGTGGTCTATTAACACCTTTTCCACATAGTTACACAATATATCACATCCATTTGGACAACTTCTAAGGTTGTGTTATGGGAAAATTGATTGCTTGAACATGGTACCACAGTGACTTCCTTACCCCCCCCAACCATATCCATATTAAATTTCCCTGTTGAAATATCCATATTTTCCCATATTTATTATGTCTACTTGTGTTGTATGTTATGTTAAAATGAATTAATGAATAATGAATAATGAACAAGATTGACCTGCCCTAACTGCTTTAGTTGATTGACATAATGCACATTCAAACCCTGTCCAGGTACGTGATGTTGAGCAACACTTACTGCTGTACAGTACTTCATACTGATGAAACAAGGTCTCTAATTTCCGTTTTCAGTTTGATATTTTAACATAATGTATTCAACAGCACAGATCCTCCCTTCGTTATTTGCAGTTGTGGTCACAAGGTGGCACTAGATACTAGAGGTTGGAGGAATATGCTAGGACTAACTCCCCCATTATTTTGGGGTTCATCCTATGTGTGTAACATATTTTACAGTTGAGTATTCACAAGTTTAAAGCCAAAAGATAATTTCAGGATATTTATGTATGGGGAAAATTTAATTTCTACTGCTTTAGCTTCACAAAAAAAAAAAAAAAAGAATGTTGCCGTACTCAAGATGACACAAGGCAATTTGACTAGCTGATCTACTTTGGGTTCTTACCACTATCATTATATGTTGTTAAATTTAATGCTTATACTTCAGATGGTTTATGATATTGTTAATCTTCACAGTGGAATGAATTGAAACTGAATAGTTCTTAAGGCAACAATCACATCATGAGGAAGACAGATACTGTTACTTCTCCAAATAATAATAATAATAATAATAATAATATGAAGAAGAATGTGGTCTTTATTGTTATAATATCAATTATCTCCATTATCATAATTATTCTTTAGGCCAATGATGAGGTTAAATGTTGGCTGGGGCCATTATTAGTGTGAAAAGGAAATTACAGCCTGTACCATATATCTGCATATTTTAACAGAACAATCTGTCCAACTGTTTTCTGTCAGCTGTAAATTACAGTGGCCTCCTTGTAGCCTTTAAAAAGTCGATTAAAACCCACAAGCTGCGCATACGGCAGAAATACATTGCCGATTCATCATTGCTGCGAGTGTCCAACTGTTTATAGGCAGATAGTGATTGAATAGAATTAACAGCTCCCTGGAGAGCATACACGCAGACTAAATGAAGTGATGACTACGACGTTTTCACCTTACCATGAAAAAAGCGGATGATGAACTATGTGTGAACTGGCGTCTTAATTTGATTTCATGGACTAAGTGATTGCTTTTTTAATATTTCAATGATCAGTTTCCATGATATAAACAAAATCAAAACATTTACACAGTGAAATTGCTGTTTATTTAGTTTTTGTTTAGGATCTTATGCAGTAACACTGAAATGTATATGTGAAATTAATTTTAACTGCAATATGTTTGGAATGTTCCTTAATAAAATACATATTAAGTTAACAACATCACTGTATTGATTAAACAACTGTTATAATATACAACCAACTCTTTTAGGTTATTAATTCCACATTCGAAATATAGCAGAAATGTTATCTGTGAGAATTACTTATTGTTATGGTTCTTGTTATTCTTGAACCATGTTTAAAAATAAACACTATCTCCTCATATGCCCTTATTAAGTAACATTCAACAGTTTTCTGGTTGATGGTCCATCATTTGACAGGTGATGTACAATGTCAATGGCCAAATGGTACAAATGTTTATTTTCCCATTCTGTTTGAAAACAAAGTTAGTAGTCATTGAAATTTCAAATATGTTAAACTTTTTTTTATATGTACCAGGTTAGCTAACTTCTGGCATGGTAGATAGCCTATTGCCTTTTGTCAAAACTGAATTTTGCCAGGGTGGATTACAAGAAATTACTAAATTTCACTGAATCACTAATGATTAATTTGGCTTTTATATCATGCAATTGTACAAACAGAAATATTGAGGGAGATAATCGACTGTGATGCGAGACAACAACTTTATCTGAAACAGTTTTTACAGGACTATTTAGGGACATGGTTGCCACAATAACAAGTTATTTTAAATTTAGATTAAACATGGCCTGACAAAGTCGCTGCCCTGAACATGAACAAGTATAAATTGGTTGAATCTAGCCCATAACCGATCAATGCCATCCCTTACGAAACTATGTTGTTAAACGACGGCACACTCTTAACTGTTAAGATTAATCCATGAAGCGGGAAACCTGTAATGGAAATAATTAAATCCACAAATCAGACAGGACCAGTGGAGTCCACATCAGTAACCATTCTCTCGTGTTTGACGCATTGTACATCCGGACAATATTTATCAGATAACACCTAGTTATGTAGGCTACCTGATATTTTCAGTTTGGTTGTTGCCGTCTTCTTGGGCCACCGGGGCCACCCCATCCACTCCTAATTTATTTATTTATGTATTTTTTTTAGGTGGAGTCTGCTCCCCCCCCCCCCCCCCCCCCCCCCACTTCGGATTTTGCTATGCTTGAAACAGACCAGATAAGCGACGGAAGGTGACGGCAATAGACCGAGTAGCATATCGCAATTCAATTCGCGATATCACTTCTGTTACCAGCAGAAGCACTTAGAACGCCATTTGAACAGAATATCGGCTCTTGAGGGGTCCGTTCTACAAGTTTAGACAAGATAAGAAAATCTGACGAGAAAATATGAATTTTATCATATTAGCTTCGCTTTTCTCCTTGGTCTTCGCTGGGAACTCACCAAGGCTAAAATTCACTGTTCAAGGTAAGTGTTTCAGATACTGTGTTTTATCCTACCGTGTTGTTATGTTTTAGTAGATATGCTGTGCTAAACAATGATCAACATCACAGAACATTTAGCTCTGTTTTTTTTTTTTTTTTTGCTTGACGTTTGTTCGCTGATATGTCACAGGACTGTATTTTCCACTCTAAATTAGCCGGATGAAATTGCAATATGATTAATGAAGGATGCATCCAGCTGAGGTGATGTAGGCTCCGGTGTGTTGCAATCGACGCTTCTCGTCGAGCTGCGGTATTCGTAATTGGTTGCTTGGCTGTTATGTAGGGCGTCGCACATTAGGGTATCCTGAGCTTCGAGCCAGTTGCAAAAAATATAGTTGGCTGTAAATTATTTGAGTAATTGTTACAAAAACAAATTATATGATAGTTTTTTTTCTTCTGGTTTAAAAAATATATAGCTATATATTTTCTATTTTTTACCACGAACGGTTTCCTCTTACCCATCAAAATCCCGAATTTCTTCAAATCGTTAGGGGTGCCTGTTACTTGCAATATCAATGAAGTGTGGGGAATATCAAACATGAAGCTAGCCTACAGATGTGAAAAAATGATGGTCCAGTTTCACTGGGACCAGTAGCTAAGCCAAATTGAGTTATTTTGACGAAGTAATGAAATTTTTGAGGCACACCATGGCTTCGGTGGGTTTACACTTCTGGGTAGGTTAATGGACGTCGTAAATTAACTAGCCAGGCCGATCACCGGATATCTATTTTACATCCACATGTAATCCGTATATGGTCATGTGGATGCATTTGTAGCCTACTCAGTGAAACAATTAGTTCTCTTCATCATTCTATATCACGTGGGTGTAAAAATTGAAACAGCTGTATCATTCAGTTTCACATATGATACATTTGATGTAGTAGCCTATGCTGCCGCATACGTAAACACACACACACACGTGTGTGTGTGTGTAGCTAAAGCATATATATGTAGGATAGCCCAATATTTGGCATATGTAATGGAGTGAAATGAAGTAACTGCTTTCAGTTATTTCTGCAGTAGTCATGGAAACAGATTCTATTCGTTCTTTAGCCAATAAAAAACTAGACGTTTGGTTTCAGTCTATATCTTGGTATTCACCATCTGTAGCCCAATACGCGCATCTTGTCGCAGCTAATAATCAAATCAGTCAGTTCGAATTGATACTTATAAAACAAGTAATAGGTTAGCATATATCACATATATTAAGAAAAATCGTTTTTAGAATTGAACTGAATAGAATCAATTTTGGACGTAGGCTATAGTCAAACCAATTAAATAAAATGATTGGAAAACTGTTTCATTGAAATACGTAGCTACGTAGCTCGCGCTGCAGAACTGCAATGCAGGTGCTGGCGCTGCTGTGGTTGATGGTACTGCGGTAGCAAGGCGCACTGAGGATGGAGCGGCAGCATCAACGACCTCGATAGAACATCGACACACGACTGTGGAAAATTCCACTCTTCCAACAGAACCGCAATTAACAATTCAAAGCACGCCTCCATACCTTGCATTTTCTCGAAATGTAGTCACAATCAATAGGAAGGATCGTTTTTCGACTTTCGATACGCCGACGATGAATTAATTAAACATATTTCGAATTGCTTTCATCCACAGTACTCGATGTCGATTGTAAGTTCTTTAAATTTACAATAAACCCATCATGCTTCCAGTATATTTACAGGGATTCATATGATATTAGTATGCCTACTACTAGGCTACTTCATCTTCAGGCCTATACTACTACTACGAACAATAAGAATAATAATTATTATTATTTTTATTTTTATTATTTTGAAGGTGTAAATGCAGTGTAGCCTGATCATTTAAACTAAATGGGGGTGTAAGGTTTCAATCCGAGGAGCAGTTTACGTAAATAGGTCGGAGATACTGAGCCATTTTCCTACAGCGTTTCTGACACCCACTTCTCTGAGCAGTGCGAATCTGCCAGGGTAAGCGGCCTCCGGTCAGCGTGCGTCTGTTTTAGAATCATGTCTGCTGCATATCAAAAAGCCAGAACGCGTCAGTCAATGGTGTGGTCACGGTAGTGCTTTTGCCATGGCAACCAACTGCGTATGGTTTTGGGTTGCAGCATTTTAATTCATGCTGTTCTGCAGCACTCAAGAATGATGACATATGTACACACATAGCACTTGTCTTAGCACAAAATTCACATTGTGCAACAAAATTTTTACTTATAATGTTGTGTTATTCATCTTCAGATGTAGCGTCGTTGAAATTCACAATTACAATATGATGATTAGAAGTTTTCTAATTAACTCCTTAATCATTGTTAGGAAATTACAACATTAGGGGTACAAAACTGCAAAGGGAGGAATAGTGTAGACTCCACTGGAATCTACTAGTTTTCTGTTTATCTGAGTGCAGTGTTGCAAGTCTTAGCCTATATGGTTCGGAAACACTAGAATAAGTTAGCACTAATTTGTGCTTGTGTAAAACAGACTGAAGCCTTGAGTACCACATTGATTCAACCTCAAGAGTTTGCTTGGATGAAATCAGCACATGATATGCTTGTTGAAATTGTTAATTGGCTCTAAGTATAGATCTGCTGTGTCAGGTGCTTTGCAGGTGCTCTGTTGGCTTCGGACATGGAGTTTAGGTTTCATTTCTTGAAAATCAGAAGCATTTCCTCAAGATTATCCTTGAATGTTACATTTCACAAAGTATACGAAAGGACTACCACAGCCAATTGAAGATGACCACTCATCTCTGTAAGATTCCAGCACCTGTTTTTGCCAGCTAGGTCACACACAATCACAAATAAACTGTAAGAGACATTTGGAAGAACAAACATGCAAAGGAAAAAAGATACTGATGACACTAAAGATAGAATGTTAAGGCAAAAACACAGACAAGAGAGAGCACATTGGTCCTTGATTATGTAATGTCTTCAGAGTGATAATTGATAACCAGGCAGCTTTATATAAATGGCAGGGGATATTTATTTTTTAAAAGTAAATGGTATATATTTTTTTTCTCAAATGTCTTGCACTTCTGACAAGAAATCTTTCATTGCTTATGGTTATAATAGCCATGCTGAAAAATGTAGTGGTAATGCTAATTTTCCAGTTTCAGAACTCAAGCAAGATATCAGCCCTGACTTAACATAAATACATTTTTAACTTATATAATGTGGTAGCTGTAGGCTTCTTGCCTTCTACTTGTTTAAAACAGGAAAAAAATATTTGGTTTAAGACTCTCACTTTGAAGATTGAAAAATAAATGAAATAACTGGCAATATTTCTCTTTAAACTGTTTTACAGAACCAACCAGGTTTCATTTTACAAAGCCAGAATACTACATGACCCTGTACCACCAGGAGGGAAGCAATGTGCTCTACGTGGGGGGTCAGGCTGTGATCTACATGCTGACGTTCACTGACAAAGGTGTCACTGACACTCAGGTAGGCAAAGACGGAGCAACCCAGTATCAACACATGATACTGTTGCCCTACTGCTGACCCTGTGAATGGCAGCCATAGTTTCAGTGCCCTGGGGTATTAATATTTATAGATACACTTAACCTTCTAAATTAATTGGTTTTTATCATTTAACATGCTCCTGATTCTAACATACTGTAGCTGGAGATGACATCATTCTTTCATTGACCTACTGTCTGCGCCTCATTTCACTGTCCCTCGGATGTTTTTGTGTGATTGGAAACGCCCTTGTCTGAACGCTCATTCTTTTCTCTCTGAAATCTCTCTAAAAATATTACATTTTCATTTTAATGTATTTCCATGTTCCAATACCTTTGTTCCAAGAAATACTGTATGCATTGTCTGCTAAATAACACATATAATTTACTGGAGAGTTGAAATGTTTTTTTTTCTTTTATTCCAGATTGCAGTCCCAGCAGAGGAGAATGCAAAGGAGTCATGCCTTTCCAAATCTGCAATGCCACAGGTGGGAGGGCCTGCAAGATACAGACTCAGCAGTGTAGGGGTTAAGGAATTTGGCTTGTTATTCAACTGTCGCGGGTTCAAATCCCATTAGGGTTATAAATGTTTTACTCCTGGTCGCAGTAGTGAAATTCGTAAAATAAGACGTTTAGCTGCATACGTGAGAAGTATGAAGTCAAAGTTGTTTAAATCTGTATTGGGTCGGATGTCTACCCAGTCCGTCAGTGTTTTTAATAACATAGTTCTAACGGGTAGTTGACAAGTTGTGAATTAAGTTTGCAGTTCTTCCACTTACTGCCTCTCATGGGACTATACTTTACCCCTTTATGGAATTGCTACACTTCGATCCCTAGTCTGCGAACTTGTTAGCACTGAATGATGTCTTGTTAAAGAAAGTCTGCTAAATTCCATTAAGGTCATCCTAATGATAATAACAGGGAATGTGAGATGTTGGCATCTTATAATGGATCTTCAGACAAAACCTTGGTGATTTTGTATACATAATTTCAGGTAGGGGGTTGCTTTATCCAAAGGTTAAATTTGCCTACATTACATCACTCAAATGAGTCAGGTATACAGAGCTTGCCTGTTTATAATGAATTGCAGTATATGATTAATAAATTATTACCGTGTGTATGTTCTTTGCTTAACTGACAGAATTATCTACTGCGTCTTTCCCCTCTAGACGGAGTGTTACACTTTCATCACTCTCATTCAGAAAGTTACTGACACCTTGGTGGTGTGTGGTAAAAATGCAGGCACCCCAAAATGCTGGCAATTGGTAAGCTGTTTGCATTTAAAGTTCTTTGTTGTTTTGCTCTTATTCCATGTCCTTGTCATTATATGATTAAGAGGTGATGAAGTGTATATATTTGAATATACACTTCAGTCCTACTTACTGCAGGTCATAATTTATTGAAGTAATATATCAGTGCTAATTGTTTTTGTTTTGTTTCATCATTTTCTTTGTGCAGGTGAATGACACTGTGCTGACTGAAATAACTAATGGGCAGATTTCATCATCTGATATCTCCCCGCGCTTCCCTTCTCAGAGATCTGTTAGCCTGTCAGCAGGTATGGCCTAAAATACGCTCCCATTTCAGAACACTGTCCCATCACAGATGTCACATTCAGAACACTGCCCCATCACAGAACACTGTCCCATCTCAGAACACTGCCCCATCACAGAGCACTGTCCCATCTCAGATCACTGCCCCATCACAGAACACTGTCCCATCTCAGATCACTGCCCTATCACAGAACACTGTCCCATCTCAGATCACTGCCCCATCACAGAGCACTGTCCCATCTCAGATCACTGCCCCATCACAGAGCACTGTCCCATCTCAGATCACTGCCCCATCACAGAGCACTGTCCCATCTCAGATCACTGCCCCATCTGACAGCACCGCCCCATCTAAGAACAATGCCCCATCTCAGATCACTGCCCCATCTCACAGCACCACCCCATCTGAGAGTAATGCCCCATCTCAGAACACTGTCCCATCTCATATCACTGCTCTGACTCTCATATTGACATGAACCTGAGCCTGTCAGTGCTGACACTATCATGGCAAAACACATGTGCACCAGGTTGTGTAGTCAGAGAAAATTTTATCTGTCACTCTGCAGAAACACCACATACTGTACATCACAGCACCATCATTACATTGCATTACATTACATTACAGGCATTTAGCAGACGCTCTTATCCAGAGCGACTTACACAGCTTGGGCTATGCATGGGAAATTGTGGTCACTCACTCACTCACTGACGATCTGAGAGGAACGTTTAGTCGGACGCATGTGCAGGTGGTGCTTTGTTTAGTAGGAGTAGGCGAAACGGGACGCATGCGCAGGTGGTGCTTTGTTTAGTAGAAGTAGGCGAAATGCGAACATGTTAGGGTTAGCTAAAGTAACGTTAGGCGATAAAGCTGTGCTTAAATATGTTGTGCCGTTCAAAGTGGTGATTTTGGGAGCTGCAGACAGATGCAGGCGGATCGCCTACTTTAGTTAACCTAGTTCGCGCGTACGGATGCTATCCAGCACGCATGAGTAGGACCTAAGGACACACAGCTACAACCATCGATACAGATGTATGGACACACGTTACACAAATAACGTCACACAGGTGAGGACGTGCCATAGCTAGCTAGCTATATAGTTTGCCAAGTTGCGCCGTGGGTCTGAATGGTTTCGTGCTTGTTACATAGAATTTTACATTGTATCAAATTTATACAGCCGGATATATACTGAAGCAATTCAGGTTAAGTACCTTGCTCAAGGGTACAACGGCAGTGTCCTATACCCAGGAATCAAACCTATGACCTTTCAGTTACAAGCCCAGTTCCTTACCCACTGTGCTACACTGCCGGCCATCAAATTCAGGCATTAAATCAGTCCTATAAGCTTTACTACTAATACAAACCCGCTAAGCCAAGCTTTTCTGTAGGGATGCACCGAAATTTCGGTCACCGAAAATATTCGGCCGAAAATAGCAAAAAATAACACATTTGGTATTCGGCCGAAAGAGTGAAAATGCCGAAAATTTTGACCGAATGTGTGCGTGTTCTCTTTTTTTTTTTTGTAACAAAGGTATAGAAATAAATGTGACACTGTTTCGTTGCTCTCCTGCTGCTATTGATGACGCGTTCAAACAGTGCCGGTGCGAATTCAGTATCCTCGAAGCGAACTGATTCCCCTGTCCGTGCACGCGTAGTCTAGTCTCACATAGCCACACCTGTCTCCACACTTCGTTTCAGCGTCTCGCGCTTCGACTCATTTCAAACAGCGCCTTTTTCTGTGCATTTAGAACGGCTAAAGCCGGACACCCACCGCACGGGTAGCGACCGCGAGCGCACTACGCCCGTAACTGAAGCGTAATTGAAGTAGGCTACTGTTACTACAACGGCAGCGGGCGACGTCCTCTACACCAGATGCGAACGCGTCGTAAACCGGCTGCGAAGCTTGTGCGACACAAGCGAACTGAAGCGTAGTTTTTCGCTTCTGTTCTATTTTTCTGCTTGTCGCGCGTCATGATGACCTGTTTATACACAGAAATATGCTCTAAAATGCTAGGTATACATGCTCTGATTTATATTTCATCCTTATATTAGGCTATTGGGGCTGTGACCCTAGTTCCCTCCCAGACATTTTATAAGCAGCTAAAAAATACAAGCCTTTCCGTTTTTGTATTGTCTTTGCAGGAAAAAAAAACAACAACAACAACGACAAAAACTGGAACCTGGGGAAAAGGCAAATTTAGTTTCGCTATCTTATTTTGCGGAGGGGGTGGGGTAAATTTGAAAATACACCACAGAAAGACGTAGCCTATTTAATGATGTAGAAGTGAATGCACCGAGCAGCGGTTTGTTAGCTCGAGTGTTGGAAGGTAGTTTTTAACCAACCATTGCTCAGCCTATTTGACTTCTCCGATGTCTTCGTTCGTTCAAAAAGGGCGTGTTAATAAAAATCAGATAATCCACAGATCTTTAAAAAATCAGATTATTTAGTGGTCTTGCCGATGAAAACGCACCTATTTTATAAGTGAAGTTGTAAGCAAGCCTTTATTGCACTTGTACTTCACAGCTTCCGGTGTTCATGGCGTTGTGGTGCTCATATCCCTCCAAGTTTAAACTGTTATCATCTTTTTGATGATTAGCTGATTTTACTAAATCTGATCATATAAATGTTTTGACGTGAATAACAAGACGGCATGGGAATTCCCAAAGGTTGATTACGGATTATTTATTATTATTGTGATCATTACATATTCTTCATGAAATTGTCACGCTTGTTAACCAAGCAAATACATTAATACAGTTTGAGATTGATTATTATGCAGGCTACGTTGCGATTTAAGCTTATGGTAATTCTTTAAAGCGTTTACTTTCTCACGTATTTACACGAGTTAACGTAATATTACCAAATTAACAAACTGAAAAAGGTCTCTCACCAAGTATTCACTTAACCCATAATCAACAGTCGTGAACAAACACGATGTAATCCCACTGCAGACTGCGAGAACTACTAGGAATATAGAGCTTTAAGCAAGCCTTTGCGCGACACAAACGGAACCTGTGTAGACACGCTACGCGCCGCGCCGTGCTGCTTCGCCGTGCTGCAATAGGCTACTCGCAGCATGCAGCTAGTAGCCTGTTTGTACAGTTATGAGGCATTTTACATTTCCCTTGATTAGTCAACAATCGGCACTGACTTATCTTTTTGAAATTACTTTTGGAATATATATTCCACCGTTAGGCTACAGGTGAACATTTGTGGTTGGAAATCATGTTGGTTGAATGATGTGTGTTTTCTCCGTTTATTTATTTATTTATTTATTTATTTTAGTTATTGTATTCTGGTATTGTACAAAGGAAAATAATAAAGATCTTGAATTACCTCCCAAAAAGATTTTCTTTACTGAATATTATACTAGTATATCAGCTTTCTGTGGAACACTCCCTGCCCTCTATGTTCATTACCCCTGTTATTGTGCTTTTTTAGTATAGTGCTTGCTGGAAAGGACTGAATGTCCAGTAGACTAATAAACGTTTTTTCATCACCTTGTCGTTTTGTAATTTAATTTTGTCATTGAAAAGCATAAATCAAAAGCAAAATTGATTTAATTTATGCAATGGTACAAATGGGCAAATACATGAAAAAATACCGGTACTCGGTATTCGGCCAAGTGTTTCCTTATTTTAATTTTGGTGCATCCATACTTTTCTGTGCAAAAGAGAGGTGAATGATGCACCAAGCTGTCTTCTTGTTTCCTCTATCCAGATGGAAGTCTGTATTCTGCTCTGTCGGCTGTGGGGAACCAACCGGGCTCAATCCGCAGGATCTTCGGTTCTCGCAAGCTACTGAAGACTGAGAGCAAATGGTTACATAGTGAGTGGGAAGTGGTGGAGGGGAACAGTATGGGGTAGAAGGGGGGCAAGCATGAAAGGGGAGGAGAATGGGTGGAGTTTTGAATGGTGAATTAATAAATTACTTTACATAGCACATTCTATTCTATTCAATGGTTAGTAAGTGCTTCACATACGTGCATTTTCATTTATAAATTCATTAAAATAAAGAACGACTGTAGAGACAATAGAGATATAAATAAAACAGAAATACAACATCAAAAAGGCTCCACAAGTCCTCATTTCCAAAATGAATGTAAGTCTCTGGATGAGGACAATCCAGCTAAGGCTCTGTTATAAAACAGAACACGAGACATAATTAATGGATCATTTGGAGGCTGTATGTCACAACATATTTACAACAATAAACTTTTAGATTATCTCATCTTAATTCTAAACTTTAGTAAACTAAATCAGTTAAGCTACATCACCACATTGGGTAGTGCCTTGCATAAAAATTCACTATCAGAGGTATTACACACAGTGATTGATTAACATAACAAGCACTAAACATCTTTTGTTCAGATTTATATTATTGGGTAATCAATCACTGTATGTACATCCCTTGTGTATAAATGTATGAATGAATGAATGAATGAATACGCACACAATCCGCAGGTTCTGATGATGCATCATTTGCAACTGCTTAGCTCATTCGACTCATTTTCATGGGACTCTGATAAATGTTTTGCTCTGCTTTGTGAAAACTGAGATAAGCTTACCTGATGCAGTGCCCTTCTTCCCGTAGATCCTCAGTTTGCTGGGGCAGCAATAATCCCAGGGTCCCAAAAGGACAAAGAAGAAATCTACTTCTTTTTTAGTGAGATCAACAATACAGCTGGAGTTGATGAGCAACCATATAGGGCCCGCATTGGACGTGTCTGCATGGTATGCGCACGAAGTGGCACAACCGTAATTTATAATCATGTAACTGTCTGACACACGTGCACGTAAATGCCATCATATCTTTACAAGGTTTGAATTGGGCTAGATCCTATCTATCCTACAGTATGAGCATTTGCAATCGGAAGACACTCACACCCTCTTCCTGTTCCAGGTGGACGAGGGGGGCATTAAGAACATGCTAGCAGACTCCTGGACAACCTTCCTGAAGGCACGGGTGATGTGTGGAGTGGGCTCCACCCCTCAGCAGTATAACAACCTGCGCCAGGCCTTTGTGCTGACTGCGCAGGAGAGGAGAACGGGCGTGATGTACGGGCTGTTCTCCAACTCCTGGTGAGCATGTACTTCAGCCCCTCCAGGGCCAGAGTCAGGGGACGGCATCCAGGCCTCAGCAATGAGTGTTTGGCTGGTAGGGGACCTATCCCATGGTGAACTTACTGGCATGTGGCAGAACATATATTTCATGTCAAGCACTGAGTTCTGTTTGTGTAGCAGTCTGTTTGGAAATATGATGTAAACCAGGCTGAGAATGTGTGGCTCAAAAGCACAAAAAGGAGAAGAATTGCATCTCATCTGTGTATCACTCTTTAAGCTTAAGTACAATAGTACAATATACTATAACATGGTTATGCTGTACCCTGGAGTTATAGTGATTACATGTTTAATTTTTATACCTCATTGTGACATGTTTAATTATCTACTCTTAACTTCAGCATTGTGTCTCCTCTCTTCCAGGGACACCACAGTGGTGTGTGCCTACTCCATTGAAGACATTGACCAGGCTTTCTCCACCTCTAAGCTGAAGGGCTACAGCAGCCCCCTGACAGGACACCGCCCTGGGACAGTAAGGCCACCCAGCATAGAATGGACTGTGACAAATTTGCTGATGGTAGAAAAAAGTACCACTTGGGAAAACACAACTGCAGCAGCAACATAACGAACAGTGTTTGGTCAGAATTTGACACCAGGTCCCAAAATACAAGTAAACACGAGGGTTATTATACGAAAAATACCACAAAAAAGAAAATGTCTTGTGTTTGCAGTAATTTCAACATCCTGTTTTTATTTGAGTGCCATTCACACTTTTGGTATTCATTCCCCACTAGGGATGTTAACAGTTAACTGATGAACTGTTAAGCGCCAATAAGAATGTTGATGGATTCATTTTATTGATTAAACTGTTAAATTTAAATATGCCGTTTCAATGAATAACCTAACACCAGTGATTAGATTTTTGATTAGAAAGACGTTTCTCAGTTGTAAGGCACAAATCTCCTTGACTGGTGGAAAGTTAATGAGCCACGCTTCCCTGAACTGGCAGCATTAGCAAAATGCTATTTGTCAATTCCTGGAACATCGGTGCCGTCTGCCCTCGTCTTCTCAGCTGCTGGTCTCACCTTCAGCAAAGTGGGCACCAGAATTATCCCATAGCTCACAGACATGCTCATATTTCTTAACAAAAGTATTAAGGTAGGCAATGGCATAGGCCTACAGGCTATGTTGTTCCTCTTACGCCTATATGTTACAGCCTCAAGGAATATGGCCTATCAACAGTCTTTTGTTGAGGCTGTTGAAGTGTTCTTTTTATTATTAGACCGCATTAGCAGCTACAAAGTGTCAGAAAGACAAAAAAATGGTTCTTTTGTTTATTACAAAGTTAAGCATTAATATGCAGCATTAATAAGCAATACCTTTTGTCTCCATCCCAGTGGCAGTTCAGTCAGCCTGTAATAAAAATGTCAGCAGTCCTTCTCTCCTGTGAAAATTTCTCAGTCCGTGAATCCGTGTTTGTATTTATTTTATTTTATTTATTTATTTATTTATTTATTTATTTATTTATTTTTGCCATTATGGCTTTAATGCACAATGCAAAATCCTGTTCTAATTATTGTTGGGACATGTCTTAAATCTCTCTTATATATTCAACAAACTAAAATTTTGAGTAATTTTTTACTGGCGTATATATCGTAGATCATTAATAATCGATTAATGGGTGTCCACAATCGATTAATAGGAATTGCACTAAATTTGTATTCCTATTCCCCACCCTTCCTCCAGTGTGTCCACAAGAACGTGACATCGTCACTCGGTGTCAAAACCCTTGGGGTGATAAAGGACCATCCGGAGATTGAGGATGTCATCACGCCAGTTGGGGAAGCACCTTTGAACCTGCCCACTGATGACCAGTTTACCCAGACAGTTGCTGACACAGTTCTGGCGGTCAACGACGAGCATTACAGTGTGTTGTATCTAGGAACAGGTGAGCGGACGAGCTGGAGCCAGAGAGCCATAGTGCCAGATATGGCTTTCAGGTGGTAAAACATGGCATGAGGAAGACTAATGTAATAGTGAGGTAAACCCTGGACTTTGCATTTGTTCTGAGTCCCTTGTAAATGTCAACATGGCAAAAAATTATTTAATTTACAGTAATTGTATTTTTAGCTGGCCACGTGCTCTATGTGGAACACAGACTTTAAACTATAAAAAGATAAGAATGAACATTTTCACACCTGAGTATGTAGACCACAGGTGCTGGAGAAGGGCAAAATCCAATAATAAAACAGTACACTGTGTAACACTGTCTCTTGCTGTGCTTGCTACTTTATTTATTTAAATAATGACTTCAATTCCAGACACCTCTTAGAATGAATGGTAAAATGACTGGTGATCAGCCGATGACATCAATACAACATTTTCATAAGAATTTACCATTATCTAACTTCTTTACATAGATAATGGTGGATTCTTATGAAAATCTATTTATATCATTGGCTGATCAATCAACCCAATCATGGGACTAACTATGAGAAGTCTTTATAAGAGGATCTTTTATCATTCATTCTAAGACTAACCAAGGGCAATGTTCCAAAACATTGTCATTATTTCAGTCAATAAAGTTGCAGGCACAGCAACAGCAAAACAAAACATTTAGAAGAATTTAATGCTACAGCTTGATTAATTAAAATGTAATTTTAAGATTAAGTGTTGATAAGATCTCCTGAAAGAGGAATGGTATATATAACCTGCCATTTTGAAACTTGCTGTATTTGTAATAATTGAGCATGACTATTCTCTCAGTTGCTACATTGTTTTTAATACTTCACAAAATGACTTTGATACTGAAGATCAATGATATGCAGGCGCTGTAAGTGCTAGGTCCCCCTGTCTTTGTATTTCCACAGAAAAGGGGAAAGTCCTGAAGGTTCTTCACACCATAGAGGAAGCTTTCGTCATCTCTGAGTATTCTTTGTTCCACAATGAGAGTCCTGTCACTGCCATGGCTATTGACTCCCAGAGGGTAAGACATTAACAGACACTGCCCCTCACCATTCACAGAAAATTTCCCATTGAATGCAGTTGCCACAATATGTTGCTGAATTACTATGAAGTAATGTATGCAATCTCCTATTGCAAACAAAAGCACAATCATTTAATGGTTAAGTGTTTGTTTTTTTCAGGGCCATCTCTATGTGGGCCAAGCCATGGAGGTACAGCGTCTCCCACTAGCCGACTGCCGTCGCTATGGTGACACTTGTCGGGAGTGCATTCTTTCACGCGACCCCTACTGTGGGTGGGAACGAGCAAAGAAGAAGTGTACCGCCATCCCTGCTGGCTACAACATCAGCACAGGGTATGGAACTTGGCACTTCCAGTTCCATGCTGAAGCTTTAGTCAGCAAGACCAAATCAGTTTTCCTAATTAGTACATAAAAGAGACAGCCTTTAGAATCCATATTTGCAAAAACAGGCATTATCATCCATCCATCCATCCATCCATTATCTATACCCACTTTTGCCTGGTCAGGGTCACGGGAGGTGCTGGTGCCTATCCCACCACGCATTGGGCAGGAATACACCCTGGACAGTTTGCCAGTCCATCGTTGGGCACACACAGGCATTATCAATTTTTTAAAATTCAATTTCTATTGTATGTTCAATGATGTATGCTGGCAAAAAAAAAGGTTCAGTCCAAACACAATGAATGAGGTCGTTCTTGGCCTTGATTGGTGTAATAATATCTCAATATCCTGTTTAAAGAAGGTAGGGCTTCCTCGTATCCGGAATGACTTCCATTCAGGAAGCAGATTTATTGAGACAATCAGAGATCATCATCATGAAATCACCTACACAGATAAGATTTATGGGGCTCCAGCTAATTTAATTTTGTTTTTGTTATTTAACCTATAGTACAATCCTCCAGAGTCTTGACCAGTCCAATACGTCTGTTTGTGGAGAGGCCACAGGTAAGTACAACCTAATAGACTCTGTGTCTGTCTCATTCCTCATTCTGCCTTAAAATGAATATCTAACCAATCCTGTTGGGATTTCAGATCTTTTGAGTTGTTAGTCTACACACAGGCCAGTGTCATTCCTTAGACTATTTATTTAACTATATGAGGTTATATCACCATGCAAGTGATATTTACTACTTCCACAGCCCTGAAGGTTCGCAGCACATCACCAAAGGAGGTAGTGGTGGACTCGGATGGGCCGGTTATGCTCCCCTGTCCTGTGCGTTCCTATCACGCTTCCTACCGCTGGGAGAAGGATAACTGCATTAAACGCTACCCCTGCTCCATCTCCGGGGGCTCCTGCGTGCTCGCGCCCAGCCCAGACCTGCCGCTCGAGGCAGGCATCTTCCGCTGCATGTCCCTGGAGAACGGCTACAAAGAGGAGGTGGTCTCCTATCGGCTGGTCTTCAATGGCGGACCCCTCCCCGCCTCCTTTGCCTCTACACTGGCTCCTTCCCTCCTGCTGGCTGCGGCCACGCTGTGGCTGATGTAGGCCTTCAGCCCCCCCCCCCCCAACTCCCCCTTCCTTCCCCTCTACAATATGTGCCATCAGTGGAGTCATGATGCCTCGGTCAGGTTCGCAGAGCACTTAAACAACAGCGTTGGGAAACATGTCAGCAAAAGAAAAATGCCTGTTGCATGCTGAGATTTTTATACTGTAACTACAAGTCATGTCACACTTCACAGTGCAGTCAGTTGTTCTTTAACAAGGACATATTTTTACTAAATTGCCTTAACAGCAATCTACCCTCAGAATAACATCACTACAAAGCAATAGGATAGGGGTGTGTGTGTGTGTGTCTGTATGTGTGTGTGATTGTGTGTGTGTGTGTGTGCTTATACACAGTTGAAACAAAAAAGACAAACACTAACAATTTTATCTCCAGGCACATCTATACAGTATATTCAAAGTTTTGTTTTGATCCTATGAACTTACATCTACCTTCTATGATAAAAGATTTGAGAAGCTGGCATCAGATTCTGATTGTAATGAGTGCTTTGCGAACCAAGGCTTTCAGACTCAAATGAGCCAATTTTTTGAAGTTTGGTGAAGTAAATTGCCAGGCTGATTTGTTTATTTTATTCTGTTGTTTTTTGTACAGATTTAGAGTTGACTGTGCCATTCTATGTAAAACGTACTGCTGGAATGTTGCCCCAAGACAAATACGGAAAAAAAAAAACAATCCTGTTGAAATTCATGAAGCTATATAACTACACGCATTGAAAAAAAGTAAGAAGCCTTAATATGTATGTTACATACCTACTAAGCACAAAATGCAGTAGAGCTCGGCAAAGTCTGCCAAAATAGGCTTTGTGTGTTGCGCACAGCCTGAACAAGATCCAGGGCAGGAGTCCTATCATCATGATTTAGAGAAGGTTTACTGATAGAAATCTGAGAACTCACTCTGTAGCTGCAATAGGTCAGCATGAGGCTTGTGCCTGCAATGCAGCCCTCTGGTTTTTTGATGAAAATGTACAGTAATTCATACATTATGGCATTTCCGATAACCCACATGAAACACTGGTTAAAAGGCAGCTGAAGCCAAATATGTGTAGATAACATAATGATGTGCATTTTGTTGTCACTGTGAAAAGTGACATGCAGTTATACGCTATAAACAAAATATTTTATTTATTGCAGTGCAAATGCTCACATTGACCATTGCTATTTACTTATCCGATGCTTATATATATATATATATATATATATATATATATATATATATATATTTATGTATATTTCAAATTTTACAATGTTGAAGCTATCAAGAATAAATGAGAGCTAAAAAACAGTATGCCACTGAATGTGACTAACTGAGGGGAAATCAGTGCATAACACGATACGACTGAAATTGTGATTTTATAATTATGTCTATTAATATTCTGAGAAAAAGGCTCTATAAGTTTCAACAGGATTCTTTTTTAGGAGGAGCATGGGAAATAGCTGCTCTCTGGAGAGAAAGACTACAGCCAGGCACATTTAATAGATGGATAAAAATGGAACAGTACTTCCATTTGCTAGTTATCCTCTTTTATAGCATCAGCCCCCAATGGTCTGTGTTAAATGTATGATATGCCAGGTTTCAGCCCAGCTCTTTCATTGTGCAGGCAGCATTTGTTAATCATCCTGGCTCCACTTAATACAAGGCTTTGCTGAATCTGTAAATCAATGGAAGATTATAATTTATTAATGGACTTATGAGTGTCATAGAGCATTAGAAACAGACTCATCGTTTGGAATCTATCGCTCATTCATGGACTAAATCATTCACCCCAGTCTTTCATAGAAATTGGCATAACCCCACTATGTGCCAAATGTGTTTCTTAATTAAATTTTTCAACATGCTAACTGTACGCTTAGTGCACATTATATGCTCTATTGATATCTTTTTATCTTAATATTTCTACGCTGCTTTAGAAGATGGTATGACCCAACTAGTGCCAAAAAGACCAGCACTCTTGCAGCTGGATTGGTTAGGAAAGGCACTAGGCACACTGACTGTCTTTCTCTCTGGTGTGGGCCTTGTGTTGCTGTGTCTCTGGTGTGGGTTTCTCACACAGTTAACTGCACTGCACTGAGGCAGCCAGTTGATTGTGTCAAACCCATACTATGCTGATGCCTCATCCGCCTGCAGCTTCAAGTCACTTTGCCTTCTGTGCTTGTCTACCAAATTGCTGTCATGCTTTTGATACACACACACACACACACACATACATGCATAACATGTACACAATACACATACATACACACTTGCACACGCACACACAACACACACACACAACACATGCTCACTTGTGCCCCACCCTCACTTCCCACATACAGTCCAGAATGCTCAGTGTTGTTTGTGCCATTTTATTCTGTGTACTGAGCCAATGTTTCTAAAGCTGTGAAATGAAGATACTGTAAGAGATCTGCCAACATGCAACTGGCCTACACGGCCAGTTGCGAAGCCTTACATGCTTTTCCAAGACAAAGATTGAGAACCTGTTTCTGGTATTACTGTAGAGGTCAGAGACAAATAAATTAATAACACAACCTTCAACAATATATTATATTCAGTTAACCTGGTTTCGTATAATCTGGCAGGATATGACTTGTGACTGTGTTGATGATTCAGCTATTGAGATGGGGAGAATTTCCCATGAGCACTTTAGTTGTGTACAGATTCACTCACATAGCTGCAACTATTTACTTTTATATGTATTACAACAGGCTAGCCCTTGCGAATATCCCTGTCACTAGTGCCCGCATTTTAAATTTAAAGGGCAAATTTCAGTTGAAATCTCACCCGAAGACAAATATTATTTTCCTTCACAACTGTGTATACCAGGCAGGCTGAAATACTGTGAGAAGGTGTATTTTAGACATATTTACTGAATAGGAATGGACCGATGACTGCTCTCAAAAAGATGGTCTATACAAAAATGCCAACGTGTGCCAAAACCAGGAGGTGCCACGGGACGTATTTACCCCCAGCTATAGTTCAACCAGCTCTACTCTTGTAAAAAAAATAAATAAAAAAAAGTAATAAAGTCGTGCAGAACAATTGCCACCCAAGATATTTTATTGGCCTCTTCATAGGCCCAGAGTGAGGACACTATTAGATTTATTCAAAGAAAAAAACAGAATTAATTCAGTTGATGCAGTGTTTTCCTGTCATCCAGGATAGATTTTGTAAATGCCCCCAAGACCTTGAACAGATCAGTACGTGTCTGTACCATGATGCGGTACCATGATATGTTATACCTGATGTAACCAAATGTCCAAGTGTGCTTTCCCTTCAAACCAAGGTGCCATAAGCCAAAATTTGGCCAACCAATTTATGTATTCTTCATTTCTTATGGTTTGCACTCAATGATATGTTTTTGCTGGCATTTAAGAAGCCTGTTGGTAGCTGCATTTGAGCAAAAGAGAGGTGGAAATCCCTCCCTTTTTTCTGCTCCCTTGAGTTCAAAGGCTAGAGTCGTGTCTGGCATGGGTGGCCTCTGAAACAGTATGCGCCAAAAGCTTGTGATATTGCAACATGCCTTCATTGCCCATACTTACATATGTTTGTTTTTCCAAGAAAAGATCTATCTATACAGTATAAATATGTGTATATGTACTGAGTCAAATTAATTATGCCATCTGATTCCATTTACTGGACATTTAAATGAATTAAAACAAGAAAAATATACAGTGGAAAAAGTTTCAGCTGCTTTGTTCTGTTTTGTGTGTATGTTAGGTTGTTATTGATGATGAAAAAATTGACTAAAAAATTATTAAAGAATCTGGAAAGAACTTTCAGTCAGGCAATCAAACCTGCAATCTTCAGACTATGAAATCAGTTCCCTAACCATTACGCACCACACAACCGTCCTAATTTTCCTCCAATAATATCCATACACAAAACATTTCCAGAATCTCACTCTCGCATTCATGCTGACACTAATTATAGTGGCCCTGTGAGTAGATTTCCTGTCTACCTGGGCACAGTAAGTCTCTGACTGTTTTTTTGTCTGCCTCCAATCACCATGGAAACTGTTCTGCCCTCAGAGTCCTTGGCTCCTCACTGCACCCTCCCCCTTGATGGAATTTTGCTTGATTGCTGGGTTGTCTTTTTTTTTTCTTTACCAAATGTGCAGCAGGCATTGATTAATAGAACCATTGTCCCTACTGGGGATTGCTCAATCCAGAATTGCATAACTTATCATTTATTGCTATTAGTACAAACAAAGTGGCATACCGTATGTGTGCTTATTGGACAATCTTTGTATCCTGTTCTAATGATACACAAAACCCTTTCGCATATTTCACCTTGTTACCTCCAGGATGACCCTTATTGCAGGGCTCAAAATATGTTAAACAACAACTGAATAAATGTGGCTAACCCATAACTATGATGAACAGCATGTAAGTATGTCATTTTAAGGACACTTAACCACCCCCAATATCTCCAATGCATGCACTTTCTATTTTCTGGAGAGTGTTTCAAGCTCTGAATAGTTGCAATAATAAAACAACAGAGCTGGTGTGCATAGTCTAAATTATTTCATATGCATCATGTAAATTGCTCAATAAAATGATTTAATGTAGTTTAATGCAAAGTTTAATGCAACTTAGACTGAACAGTGAGGTATATGCCTCAAGCTGTGGCCATGTGTAGACCTCATGCAAACTTCTGTTAAGTGCATATCTGTAGCATAGGGATGCATTCTACTGAATTTTTTTATCATTTTGTGAAAATTGGTGTTCATTCACTAATTCCAACACATGATAAACCTGGGAAAGTGTAGGTAGACACACATGTACACACAGGTCATACACACAGGTAGCCCAGTATTTCTGTTCTACATCAGCGGCCTGCAACCATTCACCTGGAGACCTGGAGTCCACAACACATATTGGTTTATGACTGGGTAGTATCACATTGGTTCATACATGGTCCATGCAATGAAAAGTGAAGATCAGTTACCATGTGTATTCCAACAAGGAATAATTGTGTGTGAACTGAGAATATTCACTTATATATCGATGTGTTTCGGAAGAATGATGATGTCAGGAACATCTATGTTCATCATTTTGCACAACAGGCTTGAATAACCTGTTCTCTTTGTCAGGCACTGCTCTACATCTTCATTGCCACTGAACACAATAATATTTTAAGCTTAAGCGTAACCTTGATAAAAGTGACAGAAATAGGGCAGGTTTTGCAATATGACCAATGTCTGAGTCACGTTCAACTAACCATAAAAAAATACCTGAATGAAGCTTGCTAGAGGAGACAGTTAAGCCTTTGTTATACAGTACTTGTGGTAAAAAAAAAAACCCTTATCTCTTTTTTACTACCCCCGGAGTGGGCAGGCTATTTTTCTTCAGTGTTCTTCCTTGATACTATAAAAGCCCATGGAGCTAAATACGTTCAGTCATGTGATAATGGCAGTTTTGAAGTTATTTTAGTACATACCATAAATGTGATAATACATAATATAAATATAGTATAAATATGTTCCCAAACCTGAAAAAGCAGCTTAATCAAACTACTTCCTGCAAACTGCACTCATATTCTTTTATAGTCAATTAGTACCTTTTTTTTTTTTTTTTTTGATGCTTTAAGTTTGTGGCCAGCTAGAACAAGAACAAAAGACATACATTTTACTTTGCAGATAGCTCATGATATATAGGATATTAACAAATATTTCATTAAATGGTCACAATCTACAAACATACATTAGATATAAATATTGCTGTCAGTATTACACTTGTTAAATAAAAGCCAACACTTAGAAAATGAAGGAAATGTACTGAGAATGCCTATTTTTCACATTTCATTATCCAATGTACCTAAGCGTTGTTTCCATCTTCCTAGTGTTTTCTAAGTCAGTCAAGCTGTGGCCATCACACTGAGGTCAATAAGTGGCATCTTGCCCAGATGTAGAACAAAGTGAAATCTCTCTCTCACACACACATTATATAAGAATACAACAATAGGCAGGTCTATATAGTGACAAGAGCAGGCCATTCAGGCCATCTATGTTTTCAGGCTACCTTCAGACCATCAAGTACTACACTAAGCCTGGATTTGAACACCCCTAGTCTCTGTCTCTGCATGAACTGGAAAGTTGTTTTTATACATTGATATCATTGGTGATATGCTCAGAGGTAAACCATTGTCTGGCATGGAGTTGCGTTCAACCGCTGGAGTCATGTCCGGCAAGAACTAACCTAACCTCTAAACTGCCTGTGAATGAGATCATTGAGCGCTTGGAAAAAGCGCTATAATCAGTCATTTCCATTTAATTGACATTTGTGAATCATTATTGAGATTGTTGTGGAAAGGCTCAAACCAGAGTCAGCAAAAATACTTTTTTTATTGATTCAAATACTGAACTACTTAAATAGCACAACTTGGTTGTCGTGTAATGCCACCCTAACTGTGTAGCTAGATACTGGAAGAACATGCAAACAACATAGTTGACTGTTTGTAAGCTTATATGTCAATCTTTCTGGGACGGACGTAGTCTGTCATACATATGGGTGGAAGGCAGGAATGATAAAGATTCGACACATTGCAAGGTCAACTGTGATTATGTGTGTGTGTGTGTGTGTGTGTTTTAAACGCAAACAACACACAGCGTCACTTGTCAACATTCAATAAACAATGTTTTTTTTATGAATTATGCTTAATTTAGTGTCTAAATCCTACTTAGTGGGCTCCGCACGGCTGCTCATCTGGGGGAGCACGCCCCCCGCCATGCCTATTTCTTGCCGATCGTCTGCTGCCTTGTTTCTTTACTGTCGCTCCAAAACACGTGAGTTACGAGTATTTTTTTACACAATCTATGATTGCACCACACCCTTTCCCTTCGGGCATAGATTGGAGCAAGCAAGGTAGGCATTCCTGAAGTAGTAGCGTAGGCTACTCTCGTTTCGGGATGTGTAGCTGTCTGAGAATTTCGTTGCACTGATGCGATGGTCAAACATTGACTTTTCAAATCTGGTATTTTCCAAGGGCAGATTTTTTAAAGCTGGTAGCCTATCTGGTTCTACAATTTTAAAGAAACTTCCAACTTTTAAATCCAAACGGAGGTAAATGAGGTATGTAAAAATGCGAGTTTCGTAATTGTTTTTCCAGTGACACCAAGTAGTAGGGTTAGCCTATCCAGTTAATACGATGTGGTTGTGTGGAAAACTTTAATCCAAAACAAAATTGTATTGGCCCGTGTAGTAGCTATCGAACAATATGGGAACCCTTGTTACGTTTGTTCTTAAGATGTCTAAATAGTCTCGTATCAAAATTTAAACGAACTATAATTAACTCTAAAGTCTTATTACTTTGCTCGAATAGATAACTATTTTGCTCTTGAGATAAGAAAGAAGCGTGGAAGGGAAAATAACAGAAACGTAGGCTACTCAATGACGGAAACAACTGAATCTGAAGATTTTACTAGATCATTCACTAGCTAAAGTAGCCTATGTGGTGTAGGACTATTACTTCGGATTGACTTTGCCTTGAGACAAGTTAGCGAAAAAAGTTTTGTTGTTTGTTGCTTTTTACTCACCTTTTCATATATTGGCATGGAAAAATGGAAAGTATTTTCCTTCGATTTTTAAAAAACAGGTGGGAATTTTGGCAAGAAAACGTTTTCAGATCTATTATATCACGGCTGTATTGTAGCCATTTGACTGTACAGTTGCTGCGTTTGGGCTGTCGCTGTAGGCTATCCTATGTTTGGAAACGTCTATTCGTGTTATGATTTTCTTAATGCTTTATATGCTTACTGAAAACAACGAGAAGATAAAAACAAATGACGGTTTATCCACACACCAGTCCGTGGTTTGTCTTCAGATATAACTGTTGGATTTCTTAGGCTTTAGGCTAGATCCCAATTAAAGTGTAGGCTAGGCGTCAGTACTGGCAAAGCATTGTTTCCTTCTGGTAAATTAGGCAGTTATTGCTCTGGACATAGCCTACTTGTTTTGTGTGAAGGTAGGCTACTGTGTATGTGCAGGATTTGAACGGATTTTGTATAAAATGTTGCATTAGATTGTATTGTATTAGTTCAACAACATTTATTAGGCCTATTATAATTAATTAAACAGTAACTGTAGCCTACTAATATTCTTTACAAGCAGAGCCCACCACGTTACTCAGATATTTGTTTCAGTAACACACTGCGATATCTGAGTCTCTGGTAACTAGGGGCTGTTATCGCACGGAATAAAAACATTAAAAAACTCTTGTGTCAACAGTCCTGTCTGACCTAAAAAAAATGTCACGGTCTAGGGAACAGTATTAAAAACAACATGACAGCCTCATACAATCACATATGCAATCACAGGTAGCCTACGTATGTAGCCTACAATGTCGCTACACCGTTGTGCATAATTATTTCCCGTGTTAGCCAAAGAGAACATTTGAGTGGAACACAATGTGCTTTTCCCGACATATGATGCATTTAGTCGGGAAGTGTGGAAGTGTTCAAGTTCAATTTCTTCCACAGTGCTGTGTCGGACCTGAGTCAAATATTTGAGAAATGTTAACTATTTATAAGCTGGTCAACTATGAAAACTCTCTTGGAGATTCCTCATAATTGTCGACAAACCACGTTAAACCATGTTAGAATGTATTTTAGCATGTGTCTATACATCCTTGTTCCATGTTATTCTGTATTTGTGTTTTATGCTCATGGAAGTTAAAAAGAGTACTTTATGTTGGTGTTTAATAGATTGTCATTGTGTAGTATGCTGTTGATTATTGACATTTAGCTTAAATGATTAACTAATGATTAACCCATTTGTTTCTGGGCCATTTTTACCCCATTGATTCACTTGTGAAAGCTGCACCTCTCTCCTGTTCAGTGCACATCTGTTGTACTATGTGGCATTTAGTCTATTGTTCTTGGCTCGCAGGTGAAAGAGTGCATTGTGCTCCTAGCATAGATTTGAGTGTCCTTGAATTGACTTGAGAAGCACAAATTGTTACTACAAATTAGGGAGAGGCCCATAGACACATCTCCCTAATTTACTAGTAATTTATGCATTTTACAATGTTTGTAACAGGTAAGGTTCATTCTTAGTTTAAACTCAAAATTGTATACCAGAGAGAATGAAAGAATGCAGCACTTTGATTGAAATTTCATGAAATATTTTTTCTTATAGTTTTGTACAGTTGTACAGGATTTCTGAAATGGGGCTGGGGCTCAAACATGTGACACCCCAGTATTTATCAGACCAGCAGTGCAACACTAAAAGCTATTTAGGCCTGTTTGTCATGTGAATAGCTGTGATATTTCAGATGAGTGAGAAACATTCAAAGAAACTATGAAAATGATCCATCACAGTATGCTAAAACCACAAAAATGATACCGAAAAGAACTGCGGAAATTAACTTTGCATTATTTATAGGCTACATGCTATAGGTCATAAAAACACATGCATACAAGGTAACAGATGGGAATTAATGAGGGCTGATCAGCTTCCAAGGGAAGTTCTCTCCACGCAAGCTTAAGACAAACAAGCATGTTGTAAAGATTCACCTCACTTATACTTCTGCCAAATGTTGATTTTTAATATATTTCAGTTTGCTATGAGTGGCAGTAAAATAAGATATGTAGTCCACCCTGGGGTATGTTCAGACAGTATGTGAATAACTAAACTTACCTACTGTGGAATCAGGTCAGTGAACTGGTAACTTGGGAATATGGCCAGGGAAGGATGCTGTGATGAATCACATGCTCTAACAACACAAGTAGGTTTGAATCTATATAGCAGAAAAAAATGAATAAGTATAAAATATATCTCACAAAATACATTTTTAATTACAATAAAAGTAGATGTTGTAATTATGTATGCACCTGAAATTCTGTAAAGGCATACAGTACATATTAGCCCCTGTTTATGTAACAAAAAGCTTTGCAATGATAAAACGGTGAGAACTGACAAAAACCATAAAGCCCTTATCATTTTTTTGTTTCAAATTTTTTGAGAAAGTGAAATGTGTGTGAAGGATACTACCTGCTCTTTCTTCAGTATGTCTAGATCGGACTTTCTGTATGGCATATTGACATGCGTGTTAAAATGAAGTTTTGGCTTCTGCTTCTCTTCACAGATGAAATGCGGGTGCACAAGTGGATGATGATAGGACTTCTGCTGCTCAGTCTTCTCAGTGATCAAGCCACTCTGACAATCATTTCTGACAAAAGCATTTGTAAAATTAGCAGTGACCAGCGCTTGGCAGACTGTAGGGGACGTCTTCTAGCTGAGGTCCCTGTTAAGGATCTTCCTCCATCTTTGGAGGAGGTTGACCTGTCCCATAATGCATTGCAGGTTATTCGCCATGATGCTTTTTCCCATCTTTACTGCTTGCGTGTCCTCCAACTACAGTACAACAACATCTCCCTGATTGAGGATGACGCTTTTCGCTTCAATCCCCTCTTGGAATATCTTGATGTCTTCAACAACTCCCTAAGAGCTATCCCCACTGAAGCCCTCAAGCCCGCTTCTAGGCTGCGAATCCTGAGGATGTCCAACAATTTCTACACTGAGGCCACTCTGGATAACATTTTTGCTAGTTTCACTCATCTCAAGGAATTGTCATTTGGAGGTCCTTTTATCCAAAGTCTGAAGAAAGGGGATTTTCAGGCCTTGCAGAAGATCCCTTTGGATACTTTTGCTATTAAAACTGCATCCAGTCTACAGAATTATGAGCCAGGGTGTTTAAAAGTAATCCAGACCAAAAACATGTGGTTTGACGTGGCCTTGGACCAAAAGCCAGACATTCTACCTGTGATGCTAGGAGATCTGGCTAACAAGACATTTGCTGTACTTCGCTTTCGTAACCTTTTTGAATTCAAGTACTACTCTGGTGAGATGAACATTTTCCAAGGCTTAGCAGATATTAAAACCCATCAGCTGATTTTCTACCGTGGCAAATTCAATGAACATCTTCTGAGGATGGCACTAATAAACATTCAGGTCTCTCCCATCAGAGGTTTAGGACTTCTGTTCATTGATTTTGCCCGGTCACCCACCTTCGTGGACAGTGGCGTGGGTTCCAGTGTGACGGCCCTGGCTTTGGATGATCTGGTCTTGTGGTTAGTCTCTTTATGCATTCAATGTTCTGTGTTTTCAGAGGCACAAATGCATTTTTTTGCAAATCTACAGTTGTTTCAAGGACATTCAAAATATTTTGAGGGCAGAGGAACCAAAATCAGTTATTACTTGTATTTTAAGTAGCTGAGTATAGTTGAATTTTATTTAATGTAATGTTCAAATTAGAGTAAGCTGTACACTAAACATTTGCGTTGACACCGAGCTTCTCTGAGCACTGAGAGATTGGAGTGGATGATCAGACTGAGTAACCAGGAAGCTGTCAGCCCTATATTTAGGCATATTTTTCTGATCTGAGCACTGGAGGAAAGCACAACCTAGCAACCAATTCAGTATTCACTGCACATTACTTTGTATTATGGCCTCTCAACTGCTTTCATTTTGGTCTATATAAAAGGAAATATAATTTACTGTCAAGCATAGATATTGTACCTAATGTTATGTGGCAAATGTACATACATACAGTTCATACAAGCATGCATGCTCTTCACCCCAAATATATCCAACACGATTCCTAGTCAACTACAACTAACCAACATGATGTCATTGTAAAAATCTTAAAGTTAAACATGGACAATTTATATTATTTATTCCTATGAAGTTAACTGAGCCTTGAATTATCAATATTACAGGCCTGCTCTTGCCTGATGGGGAGTATACAGTACATGAGCTCTTTTAATGGTGTATTCTTGTTTTAATCTGTTGGTTTATTTCTGTAATTCCTCAGGGACATCAGTAATCCAGACATCTTGCGGTTTGACTGGCGCTTCACTTGGTTCAGTAAGGTCCGTCGACTGTCCATTAAGAACGTCAACTTCAACTTTGTACCGTGTGATGCCTGGGATGAGATGGGCATGATTGAGGTGTTGGATGTCTCTAACAATCGACTGCAAGACCACTACCTTTACAACAAGAGGTGCCAGTACAGTGGGGCTATGACATCTCTCCACTCCTTCAACTGCAGCACCAACGAACTGAGCAGCCTGAGTGACATAGCATCTTTAACAACAGAGTTTTGGAAGCTGAAAGTGTTGGACCTCAGCTATAACCAACTAGGTTCCAAGGAGGGTGCCTGCACTTGGAAGTCAAATATAACCAGGATGATCCTTCACCACAACAACTTTGTCAGCAGCACTCTCAGTTGTCTGCCTACCACAGTGCAGTACCTAGACCTCTCCTTCTGCAACCTGGACCTGGTAGACATGGACTACTTCAAACAAGCTACAAATCTTAAAGAGCTCCTCCTTAGTGGTAACAAGATTAAATTCATCCCTTCTGGATGGAGTAATCCAGCCTTGCTATCCCTGGCCCTAGACGGGAACTCATTTGGACTTATTAGCATGAGCTCCTTCAAGAACATGCCAAGTTTATCCAGGTTGAAAGCAGGAAACAACCCTTACCACTGCACATGTGACCTCCACGCCTTCATCCAGGAGACTACTGCCAAGGGGAAGGTCAACATCACAGACTGGCCAGACAACTACAGGTGTTACCACCCTGAGGCATGGCTCAACACAGTAGTGGCTAATTTCTTCCCTGGACGCATAGCCTGTGACATCAGGCTTGTTATTGTCATTTCTGTGGTGACAACCACTGTTGTGGTTCTGGCTGTAATGGTGCTGTGCTATGTTTTTAATGTACCATGGTATGCTAAAGCCACCTATCAGATCCTCAGAGCCAAATACAGGGCCCACAAGGAAGGGGAAGGAGTGCTGCAAACCTATGCCTACCATGCCTTCATTTCGTACAGCCACTCAGATGCTGATTGGGTGAGGGATAAGTTATTGCCCTGCTTGGAGAACAGTGAGCCCCCCTACAATCTCTGTATCCATGAGAGGGACTTTCTCCCAGGCAAGTGGATCATTGACAACATTATTGAAAACATGGAGAACAGCCGGAAGGTAAGGGTTTCAAGAATTGAAGAGGGAAGTTGAACGATTCTAAAAATAGGACATTTGATTTCACTTGCTGTTATGTCGTGTTAAGGGATTCTGAAATGTTTACACTGCTGTTATGAGACCATAAGGATGAGAACTATACTGTGTACAAACAAATTAGGCTTACAGTTATTTTAAGGTTAATTCTTTTCAGATCTATCATAGAGAGAAAGATGAACTGGTGTACTCAAGACTGACTTGTAGACAGTCTTGATATTATCATATTTTTCTTCGCATACATTTCAGAAAATCATTTTCAGTTAATACATCTGTTTGATTCATAATGCTGTTGTCAGCCATTATTGTATCCTGCAGGGAGTACTATAGCACAAATAGACATCCATATTGCATGTTGGATATGAGAATTCATTTACCATAAAATAAAAAATGTATCCCTAGATCAGTAGTGTCCAGTGTAAATGTTTTACATTTTGACATATTTGTGTCTGTTTCCTCACATAGGTAATCTTTGTATTGTCACGGAATTTTGTCAACAGTGAATGGTGCAACTACGAGCTCTATTTTGCCAATCAGCGAGCCATTGGAAAGACATTCAATGATGTCATACTTGTGGTCAAGGAGCCTATCGAGCCAAATTCTTTGCCCAACAAATACTGCAAGCTAAAGAAGATGCTGAGTACCAAGACATACCTGGAATGGCCTCAGGAAGCCAAGCACCAGGTCTTCTTCTGGGCTCAGCTGAAAAGTGTGCTGGGAAAACCCAGCATCCCCAGAGATCGAGCCTCCAGCACCCGGAGTCCACACTCAGAGGTCAATGTGTCTGTGGTGGAACTCCCCTTGGAGGAAGGGATACCTGCAGAGATAATTCCAGTTGCAGATAGAGGAGGGGAGGCCCTTCCAGAAGTTTTAGAAAGATGATTTTTTCCCATTTAGGAAAGATGGAAGTAAAAAAGCCAGACACAGCCCTGTAGAAATGGTATGAGGAAACATGATTGTGTTCCAGCATCAGGAAGTTTTTTCTGTGGTCATCTCATCCTGAAACCTTGAAATGGTGAAATAAAGTGCCAAGGTATACAACTTGTTTTCAGTTGGACAAAGGAGCTTCAGTATTATATTTATGGAAACTGTATGTCTCAACTCGATGTATGACTGTGTCACTACATTTTTGACACCATCCTTAGTACTGCCTTAAAGAGGAAACACCCAAGATGCCATGTACTTCCTGTAAAGGAATACTATGTGTTGAAAATCTTACAGATATACAAAGCAGGATTTCTTTTCTTGCTTTGTTCTTGTGTTTACAATCAAAAAGTCTCCTCCTCTGTTCTCAATCCTTCCTGCATCCCCAAAATGATGAAGCTCACACACCAGCAAAACAACTAGATATAGCTCTGGCTAGCAATATCTGTAGCTTAATAACATCATGGTGCAGACTGTTGGAATAATGTCTCTTTCAAAAATGCCTAATTGTCCAGATGTGTAATTGAAGGTTGATTTAGTTTGATATATATGTATAATGTATCTGTATGCAATTGATGTGTTAGTGATATTGCTTCATTATGCATCTTTTCATCTTTTTATATTCATTTTTTGTACAGGTATATTGTCCTGTATGAATGCAATGCCTTCAGGCATTTTAATCATTTTTAATCATTTTCATGCTTGTGCATGAGAGTCCGTTCTTGCTAAGTAAACTTGATGGATGCTAGCCTTTTAAGAAAATCAATAATTCAGCTAGTGCATATTAATGCACAAATTGAATTTCTTTTTATAGCATTTAGGGTGGAAACTCCAATTAGCTACACAGTAGGACATGAGCTATTGAAACACAATAGGTACATTATTTTAATGTGCATACCCCACTGCTACTGTTACTGCTGGTAACATTCACTAGCCATTCACTAGATGGCGCACTGTACAAAGCACTGAATTCAGACATGTAAAAAAGATGGAGCCATTTTACAGTGTCTTGTAGTTTTGTCTGCAATATATAAAGCTGTGAATCTGATGTTTTAACTTCTTGCATTACCTCATTGTTGACTGCACAAATTACTTTACTACTTGTTTATACACAGTTTATACAATTGTTATGAAGTAAAATAAACTGACTTTTTACAGTGCTGGTTTGTTTCACTTGTTATTGTGTTCAAATGCATTATTTTTGCTGATTTGCCTTAAAGTGTTAATGCACGTCATTCATGCAAAGTTCCAGCTCTTGTACCTGACCCAGATATTCCCTAATCACCATATGGGGAGGCAAACAAATGCTCAGAAAAGGTTTTATAGGAGGGGGGACATAAATGATATGGAGAAAAGAGACCACAAAGCAACTGAAGCAGATACATTGTAGCATTGCATGTGGTTTTGCCTAACAAGTTAACAGCATTATTTGTGCATAGAGGTCACCTGTTGTCAGATGTTGTGAATGTATATGATCGGTGTTTCTAGGGGGTATCGGAGGAGGGAAAGGCTATGACGGTACCTGCCGTCCTCCAGTCCCTCAACCCAAGAAAGCAAACAGGACATAATGACACTTCATACATGAATATAAGCCAGCCCTAAGTGTAGTTAAGCTAGAGGTCTTTAATGTAGACAATATTAGTAGACTGCACCACCTGATTTCACTAATTATTTTACCCACCCTGGTCCAGGAAGTAAGCTCATTAGAGAAATCAGGTGGTGCAGAGCATGGTTGGAGCAAATACCTGCAGACACTGCAGCCCACAAGGCCTGCAGTTGAATAGCCCTGGTCTACAGAAACATTTTTCAGCTTTTTTTTTTTGTTGTTGCCAAAAACTAATAATTGTATTACTGTTTTAAAACAGTTTTGTTTAATCATCCTTTATGCTGACCATATCTTAATATGATGTAAGGCTATAGCCTACATAATGTCCTTCTGCAGTAATTAAACAATGACAAACAATATGATTATGATGAAGATGCAACAGTTGACCAGGTTGTTTTAAATGCCACACTACACAGTAATTAGAGATGGGAGGTTTAGTTTCCGAAACAAAAGAGAAAGCTTGGCGCTCTTTTTCTAGGTCAACCAGACTGACCTCCATGGGGCTGGGATCACCCAGGCAACGCGTGCAGATGCAGCTCTGCTCGCCCGTAACAGGGCCGAGATGAATGATTTCCACCAGGCCACGTTTGTCCTCACCACGTCTGGCAACCGGCAGGATTGAGGAAGCAAGACGTTCACTAATACAGAAAAATAATGTAGTGTAAATATTAAAGATGCAGTACACTATCACTATTTTGGAGATATTTTACTGTAACATTCCAAGTAATTTCCTTTTTTGCAGTGCAAACGTGCCTACTATGTACTATTACTATGTAATTTCAAATAGAGTGAATGTCAAGCATTCATCAACTAAGTACTCTTTTTATACACTACCTCAATAGTCTGGGCTGTAGATTTGTATCCTTTAAGTCAAACGATTAAGTAAATAAATAGAAAACAGTTCCTGAAATTGGTTATAGGACTGTAGTTATTTTGTTATATTCTACACAGAAAACTGATTGCAAGAAGATGCCTGTAGAATGCATTTGTTAGGGAGGTCATGCAAAACAGCTTGACCGACATAATTGTAATTCACACATAAAGCTTATCTCATAGTGAACCTACCAGCATCTTTTGGGGATTATAAAGGAGTAATAAAGAGTAATGGCTTTTCTGCATGCAGAAATTTATGAGCCTATTGGCCATATGCAATATAACCATGTCAGGAAACATATCGTCAACTATATCAACAAACCTCAAACAATTTTCAGCATGGGAAACATGTCTGCTGAGGTTTATGTTTGTCAGTCCACTTTAATGTTTCAAAGTTATGTTACATAATGAATTTTTGTTATGCGGTAGGTGAGTACAGTTCATTTCATGTTCTAGTGGTCAATTTAACTGTTGTATGTTGAGTACTATTCTTGTGTGTCAGTGTGGGTGTTGTCTGTGGGTGTCAGCAAAGGACCCTCTCACAGGCACTGCCAGGGAGTTGCTAGGCAACAGGCATAGTGAGCTGGACTGTTTATGACCATACTAGGGTAATGAGAGAACAAGTTGAAAATTCTGTTTAGAAATATGAAACAATTCACTGGCTAGAGATTACCAATGTCTTGGTATGAGCAAAGGTTTACCATTGATTATGCACTATGCATATGCATTATGTCATAAACTCAATAAATAAAAGAATATTCATATAATTTGAAAAACAATGGGAAATGTTGACTAATGACTAATGTTGGCAAAAAAATCAGGATGACCAAATACTGGTTTTCCATGGTTTGAATTTTATTATGGGTTGTAACTTCATTGCCACTGACTATTTGAGACATCAGTGATATGTGAATATGTCCGTTCTTGTTCAATCAATGTGCAATAATTTTCAATTTATGTGAGCTCTTTGCTCCCTGTTAGTATATTGTGATTACGACTTACCTCCACAGGGAAGAAAAGAGGATTCATTACTTCCCCAGTAACAGATAAACAAGGCCTGAAACACTGTAGCAACAGTTGTGGAGCCCTGACTAGTCCTCCCATCAGCAGTTTTCTTGCTAGGATGATATTACACTGCAGCTAGCACAGCTGGTATGCAACAGACACAAACCCCTATACCCATTGCGGCAAAGATAAGGCAGTACCATGACATAAGCAGCTACATCCAGGTACAATTTATGCTGGTGGGCTCCGTGACTTGTCAGAATTACATGTGGTGGAATAATTTCTGAAGTGGGGGGTTATGTTATCAGAAAACCCAGGTCCTTTGGAACTATAACATTTTATGTATCACATAGAATTTTCAATGTAGACCATGCCACAGCGCATGCTGGCCACACGTGGTAGGCCCAATACCCTTTTAAATAACTTTATGGACAAGCACAAGTATCCCCACATACTAGCTATTAAGTCCGACTCATCACCGCCTCTCTGATGTTCCAGCCCCCCCTTATTCCTAACATCTGACCCCACCTACAGTTTTCACAGTAGCTGAAGTGATTTTGCAAAGGTAGCCTATGCAAATAGGTATGTCTGTACAAAGGATGAAGTATATGTTGCTTGAGCGATCATAAATCGACCACACCAACTATGCATTAAACTGCGTCCTCCTCACATTTAAGGAGAATGTACATTACCTACAGTTGTTAAAATGACTTACAAAATTCAGACTTCACAACACAATGCGGTTACAAAAAAATAGAGAAGTGAAATGGAATTTTGCTAATTCTCACGAGAGGTGGAAAAAAAACATCTGCAGGTGTGACAATAGGTAGTTACAATTTCTTCCATGCACCAGGGCCCCTGAGAGTAGATGAGCTACTTATGATGAAATGTTTTCCGCCTTTTTGATGGGGGATAACTGAAATAGTAACTGCATGTTTTTACATGGGAGTATGAAGAAATGAGCTTTCATTGGCTGTATTTTCATTGTTCAGTGCACCCCTTGTGATAACCATTGTGGCATTCTCGTCAGGTCATGACCCTACCCAAAAGGCAATGGGACACAGAAACCCCATGGAGCATCAGAAGCACCCTCCATGAGCTATTTTTATTTTGTTTACGCCTCAGCTATATCCCCGTCTTATGCTCGAAAGGCAATTGCCTCAGGAGACATATTAATTAGAAAGCACATTTCACAAAGGCAGAAACAAGCCTGTGAATGTGACATGCTTGGAGTGAGGAAGAGACCATGGATAGTTCATTTTCATGTATTTTTTTTCAGTTGCGGTGCATATTTTCTTTTGGCTCAGATAGTTTCTCTGTGCTATGAAAGATAAGCACACTTTAAGTCCAAAGCAGGTTGTGCATTGAAGTTATGCATCCAGATGTTGTGTGGTCTATCAATATTTTTTAAATTACGTTTAATCTTATTTTCAGTTGGAGCTAGCCTATTTCCTATGGCACATGCCATTGAGACCACTGCGCAAGACGAAAGAAGTGCCCTGCAGGCGTGATATAAAAGCTAATAAGTCACACGCATAAAATGAATGTGCATGCGCAGCCTTTGGAAACAACGCCGCTGTATACACGGCATTGGATGTGCATTAAGTGTATTTTCTTGCTTTACCACGAACCCAAAAATACCCCTACACTAGCCACAGTAAAGGGGACAGATCGTCAGAAACGTATGTAAACGTCGAAACTAAAACTGGAAGGAACCACCATTCAAGTCGTGAGTGACGCAGTAAATGAACGCACCTGCTCGATGACAAGGTCAAATCACTCATACATTACATTGTGGTACACAACACGGACAGCGCTAACAACATACAGCAACTAGTTTTTCCTTCAGTAAAAGCGGGTACGTCGAACAATATGAAGACCAATCTTTTTCACCACTTGTCAGTCTACCCCGATATCATCCTGCGCCATAAATTGTGCATTGCACGACACTGAAACGTAGGTGGAACCAGAGGGAGGCGCCTCGTTCTGATGTTCGAGCGCAGGTGTGCAGCTCCCATATAATGGGTGAGGGAGGTTAGAAAGCACTGTACCACTTTCCGTTGGAGTAATCAGCGCCTGGAACTGTGACGTAAGTTACTTACAGCGGTCACCCGTTTTATCTTATATTGCCTCATATAAATTGTAATATGGATGTTGTTTTGGTTGTGTGTCTTATGGAAAGGTAAAATCACACTATGACAAAGCGCAACAGGTATGGCAAAATGCTTAAAACGAAATCCTGTTTTCTCGTATTACGTTTGCTAGGTTGCCTACATGTTTCTAACGTGCAAAATATACTATCAGTGAGTCATCAGTCTTACTATCAGGGTCGGCCTAGCTAATTTTGTATAATTAGAAAGCAATTGATTTATTTGAAAGTGCTGTATGTATATATAGTTGGTTTCTGTAAGTTTTACCAGGGAATATTCTTTCATGAAATAAATACCAGCCATTATTTATTTACAAGTACAAGTGTTTTAGAAGACTGAGTGATTAATGTCAATTGATGGTAATTCAGCCTACTTGAATGTTCTGTCATGATCATGTTCAATACAGACGTCCTCCACAAAGATAAGTTTATTTTGTATGTAATTGGTTTATCAGTTTCACATGAGCAATCAAAGGGAAACCTATTGAGATTATTTTTCAAAGGTGTTTTTAATATCTAACACCTCTGGTCTGCTAGTACTAATTTGTTTTCAAATCTTTTTAATGACATTTGTTTGGTTACCAAAGACGTCCCCGTATAAGTTCATTTAAATGCATGCACATTTTATGTATATCAATGATTAGCCGTTTGTTTTAAATTGTCGACTAGTGAGATTAATCAACAATCCAGTCACCTTTTCGTGTAGCTATACGTTACACCTACACAATAACTTGAATGGTGCAGCATGCATTGCTGCTCATGTTGAATCATGTCAGTAAAACTGCTTATAATTCAAATTGCTTAGAAAGCACTTTTCTATGCTGAAGTGCTTATGCTAAGATTGGTTTCAATCTCAAATTTCGAAATTGTACAGTTTTTGGTTTGACTGAATATACATTTGTTTGTGTGTAAATGCTTTTGCTTGTAAACTGCCTTTGGCATGGTCTCATGTTTGCTGTAGAGATACAGGATAGGCCTATCTGAACCCTTCAACCCCACAAAAGAGTGATGTACATTATTGATGTGGACTGTCCCTCTATAGCTGGAAATCAGCAGCTTGCCTATGCCGCACTGTTCATATACTTAAAAAAAATAATACATTTGTTTGAAGGCAGCAAATTTTACAGGCTACCTTGTAAATGTTTGCATTGCAGCTGCATGCAGCAATTTATGTATGCTGTACATATCCATCAAGCTGCCCTGTTTGACTTTGTCTTTTTTTTCTAATTCTGCCCAGGTAATTCACAAAACAAATATAATGGTTTCCAAACTGGAGAATGCAATGGAGAGCCTCATAAGAGTATTCCACAACTATTCATCAAAGGAGGGTGACAAGTTCAAGCTGAGCAAAGTGGAGCTGAAAAGCCTCTTGCAGGGAGAGCTCTGTGACTTCTTGGCGGTAAGATGGAAAATGTGAAGTGAGAGTTTGCGAATGTAGGTGTCTTAATGCGGCAATACATTTCCATGGTAAATTTAACTGAACATTGATTGACTTTTACATTTGTGTATTTATTTTGAATTTACCAATTTTATTCTACCTGTATATGATATTGGCGTGTTAAATATTACAAGATTTTGAACTGAAGTTTTATGGGCGTCTTCTCCCAGGCCAGTAAAGATCCAATGGTGGTGGAAAAGATTATGACAGACCTGGATGAAAATCGGGATGGTGAAGTGGACTTTCAGGAGTTTGTGGTCTTGGTGGCAGCACTGACTGTGGCCTGTAATGAATTCTTTGTAGAAAGCATGAAACAGTGAAACATCAGTGTGAACTCCCCCTTCCTTTCCCCCTTAATAAAAATAACTCTTTCAACCCAACCCTTTTCTGCTTCTTGCTGTTGGGGTGAATGTCCAGGTTTAGTAATGAATTTCTAGTTCCTCTAATACAGTTTAATTATTCCTGACTGCTTGTGATATTAAAGACAAATGTACGCTAATGATCATATCCTTGCAGACCTGTCGTATGAGAATTCCCTAAATTAACCAGCCAAAAGCCTTATCTGGTGTCTAGATACATTTGTCAGCCAGCAATAAGTAAAGTTTTATCCTGCATAGACCATTCAATGAACATTTATATAAACTAAGCCACCAATTTTTGCTCTCAAAACCCCCTTCCATGTCCCTCCTCATTGTGCACATTTGACACACTTCATGGTGCACAGCATCATGAAATAAAGCTCTTCAGTAAACCAACAGTGATCTCTGCTGATAGACTGCAGTATTACACCTCGGTACTAGGAAAGTACCTGAGATATTTTGTTTCAAATGGAACAAGATCTATTTAATTCAAATGTATTGCAGTGTCTGAAAAGATGGGTTACATATCAGCAATAAGTGTTACTTCTTGAAAACCGGATGCATGATTATTGTGCATTGTTCTATGCATTCATAGTAGTTTTCATTCCCAGTAACATAAAACTGCCCCACATTATACCTTATTGAACTGGTTTCACTTTTGACTCCTAGATGTTTACAGCACTGATCTTAAGTGCATGCCTAAAGACGTTGCACAATCAGGTAATTCAGAAGTTAAAGGAACAAAAGGTCTAAGTTCAAACTGCGTGTAATTTAATACAGAAGTCACTGGTCTGAGACAGTCTTGACAGTTACTTTAATTATGCAGAAAATCATTTATTTGTGTGCAACCACTGGTCTGAGACCGTCTTGACAGTTACTTTAATTATGCAACAAAATCATTTGAGTGCAACCAACCCATGATGATCCCACCATACAATCTGAGATTGGGGTGGGTATTTGATATATACAGCCCTGGGCTGGACAGCAAATTCATGAAAAAATGTATCTGACATATCCATTGGCCAGTTATAATGATACACTCTATGTATAATAATAATTACAATAATGATACATTGTAAACTGTTCAATTAAGTCAATTTCAATTTGAGTCTAAAACAGTCAAGACTGATTGTAAATGTGACTTTGAACCCAAACCTACTAGAGAAAGGACTGTACATTCCCAAATAAATGTCCACGCTTGTTCTTGAAACCAAAAACAGAGGTAACATGGACCATCATGTGGTCATTGGTAGTACTGCAACTCAAAACTGACTGGGAGGGAGGGAGAAGAGAAGCCAAATGGGAAGTGAATAAATATCTGCACTCTCTGCAAAGCTGATATTTCAGCAAAATTATTGACCATATTAATATTCAGCACTACACTGGCAAACCTGTGAATCACTGTAGTGCAAAACATTCCAGCAAAGTCCTCCAACTGGATCTAGCACCAATTTACTTTCATTCAAAAAGTTTTAAAAAACCCATAAAAGAACAAGCATGTGTAGGAGGACTTGAAGGGCACGGTGTAATCACACAACCCTGTAAATTGCAGTCATCTCAATCTAATTGATTAACCCCTGTCACAAGGCTTGCGTGGTTGTGATTATTACCACTTTCACATCGCGGTCCCTTCTGGAACCTTCTCTTCTTGAATTAGCAAATGCCTTGGTGTTGAACTTGTAGATGGCAGACCTGGTGGTACAGTTCATGCTTCTCCACACTGCGTGCGGTAGCTACCCTCTTGCGGCTTCACTGCCACCAGCACCAGGTTTCGAGGAGAAAACGTGGGATCGAAGAGAGGAACCAGATGGCTCTGGAAGCCTGTACAGATGGAGGAAGGTGAATAAAGCCATTTCACACATTATCATTCACATAAATAGCTGTTGTTGTTAGTATGTGCAATGTCCGCATAAAAATAAAAAAAGAAAGGATACTTCACAATAAAAGTGTACTAAATAATTTCACATGTAGTAACCAGCATTTATAGATAATGAATAATGATCAAACCAGGGTAAGATCCATGTGCCCCACATAAAGCTTGTTGCATGTCCCACATGTGTCCCAAAGCAAGTATGAAAGTGATGGATAATCCCCTCCATTCTTACCTTTCTCCTCCAGGAAAAGCATTCTATCCAGCAGCACCAGGGTCTCTATCGCTGGTGCCAGCAGCAGTGCCAGGCTGAAGTATACTACCACCCTCCACTGCTGCTTCAACATGGCATCTAGCCCAGCATGGTCCAGTGGGAGGTCAGCCGGCAGTCCCACTCGCAGTAGGCCCAGTCGGGCATATCTGTGGGCAAAAGCACTATTACAGTAATGATACACAGAGTTGCTGTTAATGCTCAGACAGGCACATTCCTCAGTTATGGGTTTGGGTCCTGGCAGTGCAAATGGTGTAGTATCCTTACACAGCAATTTAATTGAATACAGTTGTGTAGAAATACACTTCAATGCCTACATCACACAGTATGCCACTCGAGCCACTCAAGGACGACAATCAAAATATCATATTTTAACAATATGCCAATAAAAAGGGACATAGTCACCCAAATATGCATCTTAACATTCATATACTGAGGTTCCACAACTCCTGTCTTGGAAACTGATTTGTGTTCAAGACAACAGCCAAAAACCTAAGGACTCAATGTGAAAGGAAAGACCAATCCTTCATAAGTGCAGCATGGTCACAGAATGAGCCAGGGACATTGCTCTTTGCTATACTCTGTCAATGCAAAAATATAAGAAATGTGTTTATTACATCTACCTAGCCCAGACTAAGAGCGGTATAAAATAGCCAACATTAAAGACAGAATACTCCATTTTTCCTAAAACAAGGTATCTAATCAGTACTGGTAATACCAACTCATGAAATGGCAGGAGATGAGCCTTCTTGATGGTCTGGATGCCTGCCCTACGCAGGTCTGGCCGAGCCCCTCGAATCACAGTCTCCAGGGTCGCTCGGTAACAGTGTACCCTCAGCAGCTCACTCTCCTCTCGCAGCCTCTGGAGATAGTCCTCCATAGCATGACATGCTCCCTCCCGCGCCTTATAGGACAGCTGGTGTCCTGGCAACCCCCGCACCCATGAGCTCATTGGGTAGCCAAACACTGAGTGAGAGGGCTCTTCTGGGTGGGCTGGACAAGGGGGGATCAGGACACCAGGAGGAGTGGGGTTTTCACAGGTAGTGATCTTCATGTAGCAGCAGGCCACAGAGGTGATGCCCAGGATACGGGGGCAGCTGGCAAAATGCCGGAGGAGTGTGGCACTCAGGTCTCCGCACGCATGAAGGCCTGTCAAGATGAACCTTGGATCCCCAGATTGCTCCTCCCACTCTGCCGTGTCCACACAGTCTGGATGTGGTGGTGGACTTGAAGTCCAGCAAGAGAAGGGAGAAGTGTGTGATTTACAGCCTACAGGACCCACCCCCTCTCCCGTCTCAAACTTACATTGGCGTTTCGGGTAGCAGGCTGTGTGGGAAGATGGCTCACATGTGATTTCAGGAGGGCCCTGTAAGGGTGGTGGGCTGACATTGGGTCGAGGGCTAGTCCACCTGCCATCGCTCTTAGCCTGAGATGATACCAAACAGTCAGTTTCAGCATTGCTAAGGCAGGGCTGTGTTGGAGTCAAAGGCAGGATCACACTGTCAGGATGCTGATCTGGATTTGATGCCGATTCCCAGGGTCTCTTTTTTCTAGGCAAAACTGTACACGTAGGACCATTGCACAAAGATCCTCCCTTCTTCAGCTGCTTGACAAAGTCCTCCCATGATGCGTTGGGGTTGACCCAGCCAACCACATGACGGGGTGAGCGCCCAGGGGCAGGTAATTGCTGAGTTGTCACATTCTGAAAGAGAATGAACAGAAGAGTAAAATAGAGAGATGTGAGCAGATCACATTATACAACCCCATGCCGATATTCACAGTATTGGGAAATATGAATTGCAGCCCAATTTGAAAGCAAAATATCACTAGGGGAAAGGGTAACAAACCAAGGGACCTCTGCTTCTCACCTTTTTCAAACTCTTTTTTTGCAGTGTGCTCAGTAGTTGTTCATCAAACTTGGAAGCCATAGCAACCAAGGCAGGATCAGCCTCAATACCAGTGACTGACAGGCCAAGTCCAAATGACAGGAAACGTGTCAAATGGCCCTGATGGAAATCATAGTCAAAGGAAATGTTAAGAATTCCTGATCCAACATGTTATAGTTAACTGCCTTGCGAAACTATAGGGTTGTGGAACATATACAAAACTGCTGACACAAGTATCTAATACACAAAGTCCAAATTTGATTTGGTTACCTGTCCTGAACCCACATCCACAACATTGTCACACTCCGTCAGACCACAGAGCTGTTTCACCAGCTGTAGAAAAGACAGTGGCAAATTCCAACCCAACACATTCAGATAACTTTGTGCATGCTTTATGAGTTCCTCCTACTGTGGTCAAAGTGGTTTATCCATCTTATAATTTAATTAAAGTGAATTAAAATCAACAGGAGATTCACTGCTGCTTTTTTTGGCATATCTAACCAATGTCTAATTAATTTTAGAAATACATTTTAGCTAAAAATGTAATATGTTAATTGTCTTGCTATGACCAAATGTTCTTCATGTCCATGGGTGCATTTCTAGTGGTATTTTATCTTCAGAATCTCACCTTAATGCAATAAATGTAAAGTAAAACAAGGCTACCAAAAAAAGAAAAGAATACAAGTAGTAACCTAGTAACCAACAGAATTAATTAATTGAATGCATCCATTACTGACCTTTTGAAAGAACAGCAAACATTACAAGCCTTGCTCCAATCAGTGCTGATAAATGTCAGCACTGACAGGATGGTGTGGTGAACGTACCTTGCCAAGTTTGTTGATCTCGTGCTGCTTCTTCGGCTTGACGTGCTTCCGGAAGTTGTGTCCCAGCAGTGAGCTCTGGCTCTGGTTCTCCTGGAATTCCTCTAGGCCCCGGGTGCCTACTTCCTGTACCGCACTGCCGTGGGTCCTTCTGGGAAAAGCCAAGGCATGCGCTGTGGCTCGGAACGCCAGAAGGGAAAGAGGCCAGACAGAAGGATATCTGAAACAGAGTGTTCAGCAAGACATTCAGCTGAATCGATTTTTTGACAATTTTATCAAAATATTGCGTATCCATACAGAGAACCCCCTTACCTCCTATTTTTACACGTGCTGTCCAGCAATAGGTCAGCTATCTGGGGGGCTGACAGGTCACGGAGTGCCTCCGTCCAAGCAGAGGGCAATGTGTCCCACAAACCTTCACTAAAAAACTCCTTCAGAGGTAATGTAAAATACAAGAGAATTATTAGACAAAGAATTTGAAAAAACAACACAAAACAATTGAGCAACAGTACCATTCGTTTGAAAGTATTTCCAGCATGGTTACCCTCTTTATGTCAGGTATTTACATGGTGAGGTTGTAAGCTATTTACGCATTGAACTCCATCAAAGGTTCACAATTGGAAGAAAATATACATCTTGAGCAAATATATCTGAGCTGATGCATCACTTAGCCTACTGTAAAGATTTCAATTTGTTTAGCTTTCAATGCGTTTGTGATTTACATTCTATATTCAGTTTATTTTCTTGCAGAACAGTGACCCCCCCCCCCCCCAAAAAAAAAAGGGTTGTCGTTTATCTAACGTGTACGTCTATCCTTGGGTATCTTATGCTATATCAAGCAGTCCTTTTTTCCCAATCATCTTATACCATGTCTTGTGTCTTCTCACGCAACCTAATTTAACACTATTCCTGCAAGACTAAGACTACAGTATATTCTTATTTTCATTAACAAATAACATTAACAAATAATAAAAACATTAAATATAGTTACAAAATTATATGGAAAGTTCACGAAAATGCGTCATTCACAGCATCAAACACAAGAAAGAGGAGTACGCACAATTATGTACGAGTCGGAGATTTGTTTGTACTGGGAGAGAAAGGAAGTTAGGCTCCTCGCCAGCTGTTTCTTCTCTTCAGCTGTTAGAGACTGGAAGGTCATCATCACATCAACGACCGTGCCAACAATCGGTATTTCTTCACCCATTTTAACCTTCTTCACAAGGTGGAAAAGTAGTCAGCTTACTTCAACTACAAGGTGCATTAACATTCAGAACGACCACTTTGATAAATCGCGAACGGCTAGCAAACCAACTATGCATTACTGTCGTCCATTAATCAGGTAATTACAGAAAAAGCAGTAAAATAAGCACTACACAATAAAACGCCAGCAACGTTATCGTTGCCTCTTCATACCTCCTAGCTGTACTAGCTAAGCATGTTTCATCAAGTCTTGGCAATTTAAAAATTATGTGATTCTTCTATTTCGTATGCTATTCGCTCTAAATATTAAAATAGGTGTTACTTGGGATATGCAATGTATGCAAAAAAGTTATTTTGCTAATTCATGTAGTTAGCTTCATCATCAACATTCGAACGGAGAAGCACGCCGAAGACGCGACCTCTGAACCCGGAAGTTACTTTTCCAACATGGAAACACGTAGGTCCTCTTGAAGCCGAGCAGCTAGCAAAGACCGTCCTTACCATGCTTTACCAACGGGCTTGGCTAGTTAGCTTACTAGCTAGCTGACAATCAAATCACTGATTTTTAACTTAATTGTTTCACACTAGATGGAAACCGCTGTTTATACGCGTGATAGAAGGTAAGACCTTTAACTTGAAAAACACATTAACTGAATTAGGAAACCAGCTGGTATTTCTGTAACTGCAGTTGGTGGCTAATACCTACTCAACGGTGTCGTAAAATTTCTTCTTACTCGAAGAATCCTTTACTTATCTGCATTCTGGCCCGATCACTGCAAAGCGAATCTGTCGTTGTTACCGTCGCTTCACTTTCGCACAAGCAATGCCCAAATCAAGTGCCTGTCCACTAGCGTAGAAATGTTTTAAAACGGTGGCACAATTTTATATTAGAATGGTATATGCTGTCACTGAATTTAGATGAAACCAACCATGCATCAAAAAATAAAAACACACTCGTCTATCACCCGCTGAGTCTGTTAATTGCATAATAGCATGAAACGTTTAAAACCATAATGGATAATGCACACCCTTAGAAATTAATGAATGAAAGAATATTGTAAGCCACAGGTGAAGTTTAAGTATAGGCCTGCTATTCTGACGTTGACATCTTTGGGACTAAACTGGCCCACTTTTTAGTTAATAAAATTCAAAAGTAACTTAAACACCCAGTGAGCATTTTACTATAGTGGTTTACTACTCATTCAGGATTTCAATATCATTTTCTGTATCTTAGTTGTTAGTGGCATTGCGTTAGTTAGAAAATATTGTCCTTCCAGTCTTCCTGGTTTGTCTTGTAGGAATGGAAATTGGCTCAGAAGTCACCAGTCATGCTAAACTGATGTGCAGATGGTTTTAATTTAGGAAACTGTTTAACATGTGGCTCTACCATAGAAACTGGAGATGACTGGGTGATATGGAAGATGAGCTTCATAATCACATCCTGTCTGCAAGGCTTCAATATTCCCTAATTCCCTAATTTGAATTGATTTATCGGAAGGCAGTACCTTTCCTTCTAACAGGAGTACAGGACATATTACCATATGAAGCATTGCCTTCTAAAACTGAGCATAAATGTTCAAACTTTTGCTACAAATCTTATATTTTTAAGTCTAACTGCTAGGTAATTCAACTGAATATTTCTGATGTTTTTTGATGCATCTCCCAATTTGTCAAACCCCCCCTCAAGCTGAAGACATAAGCCTTGGTGGAAAAAAAAAATCATCTGAAGAGAGGACGTTTTTTCTCTTTTTAACTCATATACGTGAAACTTGGTGGTCTTTGCTCAGATAATTGGCCATAATGTCAGGACTGACGCTGAACCTGGATTTGTCCTACAATGGTGAACCCAGCTTTGTTGGGATGAAAAAGGAGTCTGCCAGTAATTCAAAGCACCAGAGATTTATCAAGAAGCGCCGATTTCTTGAGCGCAAAGGCCTCCTTCGTGACAAGCAGAATCAGTGCAGTAAAACGCAGGGACCCAAAAACCTAAATCATGGACCCCAGCCCTGGCAAAATAAAAAGAAGCACACTTTTGCACCCAGTCTTTCTCATCCCGAAAGCCTTGTCCCCAGACCCACTCCTTCCAAAAGCCCGATCCCCAAACCAACTCCTTCCAAAAGCCCTGTCCCCAAACCAACTCCTTCCAGTAGCCTGCCCAATCCACCATTGTCCAAGAACAGTACAGCCACAGCATCTGGCTTTTTCAAAACCGGCTCCAGATCCTCCACACACCAGAAGTACGAGGACTCTGCTGCTGGCTCATCTCCGAGCTTCAGCACCTGCGTCGCCGCTACGAACAGCCGTGCTTCTGGCTCAGCTCGCCCAAAGGGCTTTGGAGCAGCGCCCCCATTTGGAAACCCTCTGAAGTATTTGGCCCTTGACTGTGAGATGGTGGGCACGGGGCCCAAGGGCCAGGTGAGTGAGCTGGCCCGCTGCAGCATTGTCTCCTACCATGGGGATGTGGTCTATGATAAGTACATCATGCCAACCCACCCGGTGACTGACTTCCGCACCAAGTGGAGCGGCATCTGCCGACAGCACCTCTACAATGCCACTCCCTTCATGCAGGCCAAGAAAGAGGTGAGACAAAGGTATGGGTAACTAGCTTTGGAACTGTAATTCATTTGCTGAGTTGTTTCAGCTGTTATGTAGTCTGGGGCTGGGAACTTTACTGTACTTTCACCCAGTTTGACAATGCATCACTTAATAATTTCTTAGAAATGAAACAACAAAGGACCTCTCATTACAATCTATTAATTACCATCCGTTAAACAATAATACACTAGCTCAAAAATTGTATCTTGACTAAACAAGTGCAAGGTGAGATAGAAGTGGTTGATTTCTAGTTCAGCTGATATTCATCCTTGTGGGTCCTTCCCTTCAGATCGTGAAGATCTTGGCTGGGAAAGTGGTGGTGGGACACGCCGTCCACAATGACTTCAAGTCTCTGAGCTACAGCCATCCAGCTGGGCTGACACGGGACACCTCTCGCATTCCCCTGCTCAACAAGAAGGCTGGTTTTCCAGACAACCAGGCTGTTTCCCTTAAGAGGCTAGCCAAAGCCCTCCTAAACCAGGATATCCAGGTGAAAGGGGAGATGAGAAGGGATATTTAAGGAAAAATCTTTAGGAATATGTTGTCTGTGTGTCACAATAGTCCTTGTTTTAAGTAAACGTTATACCATTTTGTTGACAGGTTGGGAAGAAAGGCCATTCCTCAGTCGAAGATGCCAAAGCAGCGATGGAACTGTATAAGGCTGTGGAGGTGGAGTGGGAGAGAACCTTGGCATGTAAATCTGAGGGCAGATAAAACAGAGATCACTGGGCAGTGAGGGTCGTGTTCAGGAGGGAAAGGTTTAGTAAATTTTATAAACTTTTATTACAGCGTTGATTAGATTTTAGATCCTCTGTTTTACTCTTATGGTCTGTGATGCACCTTGTGATTCAGCCTCTATACAACAGGTGCTATACAAATAAAATAATAATAATGATAATTATTATTATTATTACTAGTAGTATTGCAGGTCATTTACAGGGGCATTGCTTTATTCTGGGTGGGGAGTTGTTTGAGACATGTCACTCATCTGCTCATTTAACATAGCTCTATTTATCTTTACAACACCATTGTTTACAACACCAACTTCAGCCACCTGCATCAAAAATCAGACTCCAAATGGAAGTTTGCACAAGGATTGTAAAATCTATCTTATGTGGCCACAAGAGGGTGGTCAAACTTTTCCACTGTCTAGAGTGGTGCTATATGATGTGCTATTTTCCTCTAAAAGATATAGCAGTTTTCCTTACAAATTCTTTTTCAAATGATGTATGAATGAAACACACTGTGTATTTTCAACATGTTCTGTGATGAAGTGTAATGAAAAAGAAAATGAATGAAGTCAGTACTGTAATTAGAAAACATATATTGTAATTTTCATTGGAATGATTTTCTGATCCTCAGAGTCATAATAGTTGATGCGCAGACATTAAATCCCAGTTCTTGTTACAGGTCTACCTTCCTTGTTCACACACACATCTGCTAGGTGTTTTTAGTCTCAGTCTCTGAGTGATTTTTATAACAACAAACTCTAATGTACTGACATGGTCTGGAGTATGCTGATAGTGTCTTGATTCTGCTCTGACGTTGGACTGGGATAATCACAATATGATATCCTCTGTTGTTTTGGCCATTGGATGCAATTAAAGCAGCATATTAAGAGTTGACTATATTAGCTTTTGTCTACTGCAACCGAGGGTAACTTGGGCTTTGTCAGTTTGCCCAAGATGAACTTTGCTCCTCCTTTGGACAAACTCTTCCCTTATAGCACCGTACTTGCTATGAGAGAAAGCGAGAGCAGGTCAGCATTATTCCTAGGTTGAGAATTCTTTGCAAAAGTATGAATGATCTATCTTCGCCTCCACACTGCAACCCTGTAGACCTCTGGAGAAACTAGGTGTATTCTGTGATCTATTTCACCTTAAATTTTTATGAAAGTTTTTCTTTTTTAATGCATTATTATCTGAGAAAATAGTCAATTGTAGCATTACTCAATTGTTTGGTACAACTTCAGGTTATTATTATTATTATTACTATTATTATTATTACTGATTTATTTTTGGGGCGTTGGGATTTTTATTGTGGTCAATACTGTGGGAAACGCTCTTTGATCCTGACTTGGTGTGCAAGTGGACTCCTGAAAAGAGCCCTTTCAGAGCTGAATGAGGCTGCCGCAGAGCCCTTCCTGTCTGGAATGATAAAGTAACGTGTCAGTAGGAGTCTTCTATGAATCCGTGCCTGTTTGCACTCAAGCTGACAAAATGGGGCCATGTCTATGTAACAGTAATGTGAAATGGTTTGGGCAAGTGTGGAATGAGAGGAAACATCAACATAACACCATTTTCTTCAGGCTGAATTGCGGTGCGTCCACAGAAAGAATGGCTATGATCAAGTTCAAGTAAGAATACAAATAAAAATGCAACATCTTGCTATATTTCATGTTTACACCAAAATTAGAAACAGTGGTTAAAATGGACACAAAAAGTGTCAAATAATATACTGTGACTGTTACTGTCGGTGATATTTCATAAATAAAATCACAATGTATTTATATAGTGCCATTCGTGAAAGATTGTAATACAAAGTACTACATAACAAAGACAAAAATATCCTTAAAACCCTGCGACACTGACCAGGAATAAGTGGGTATATGAAATGGGTAATGGATGGATGGATGGATGGATGATAGATGGATGGAGATCCATGAAAGAGCTACAGTAATACTGGAAATAGTAAAAGACAATAAAAACACAATAAAAATGTCACTTTGATGGGGGGGAAACTGGAGGAAACCCACGTGGACATGGAGAGAACATGCAGACTCCTCACAGAAAGGCCTAGGCCAGGATTCAAACCCAGGAATAAGTCTACCCTTTTCTGTAAATTAGTTTAATGATGCTACAAGGATAGCCACTGGAAATTAAAACAGATGACCCAGTGTCCCTCATTAACTGGGCATTTCCCACCTATATTATACTATATGCTCAACACTTTCAGTATTGTGTTGTCAGTTACTCTGGTCTGTAACCCCAATTCTTGAAGGTCACCAGATGCCAAATACTAGCTTAAATTAGATATAGTAATATTTCATTAAGAACATCTGCTGTAGTATATTTCTCCTGGGAAGAAGTTGAAAATGGCTGTGTCATAATTCATTTGAAAATGTAGTTTATAAGCAGCTGAACTACTTTGTGGCTTTCTCATGTCAAACAGCTGAGGTTAAGAAGGTGAAGACTTGATTAATACTTTGTTAAGAGGCTTAGGACTACTAGGTTGTTGTTGTGGGAAAGATGTTGGTCAGCCAGGGAGGGGCACCTTTTCCTCTGGACCGAATTGAGGTACACTGTCTCAGCACAGCAGTGGGCCTCTCTGCTGAAGAAGGTACTTTCCACAGAACTGACTTTATACATCTGGCCACTTATTCCCCTACATCTCTTTGGGTACACACACCCTTCCATTCATTATCCACTTTAATTTCCAAATAAAGGTTAAATAAAGATAAAATGAATAAATTCAAAAATATATGTTAAAGAACAGGAGCCTGTGTGTCTAATGAGATATCTGAGTCAGCATGGCCTCCTCAATGGTCCACTCAGTTGGCGTTCTACCTGGGCCACTGTTTTTGTATGATTCTGCTGCAGTGCCATCTACTGTTAGGTCATCCGGGAAGGCAGTAGGACTGTCTATAAATCCAGAACAGTACGCCTATTTGCCAAACCTTTGCAAACCTTCACATTTCGTATGGGAAGGCATCAGCAGCTATGCCATGCTTTTTCAGGCTGCCAGCCACGCACCGATCGTGTGCAAGGCACATTCCCTTTGAAGTGAGTTGTTATTAACAAGCAACATGAAACCCGGCAGACCCTTGGCATAACCTTAATCCTCACTCTTAGCTCTTAGCCCAAGATCTGATTTTCACATCTCGCAAGCTTCCTATCCCTGTTGTTGACCGTCATACCAGTGCTTATATGTTAAATTCCTCTGTGGCCTGACACTTGGCTATGACTGTAAGATTGGGGGGTGGGGGAGGATGTAGAAAGTAGAATTCACGCTCCCTGCTTACCATTGGCCATTCCTCTTCACCATTACCCTTCAAAACAAATTGCTCATCTGTCCTAACGTCTTTGAGGGTGGCATTACCTGCCTTTATGTCCAGATGTAGCTGGATCCAGACATGAATCACAAGGCAGGATTTGTTTTAGCACATGAGCAAGATGTCTGGATTCAGGCTACCTAAGTTTCTCTCTTTTTTTTTTTTTGAGATGTGCAAGGTTTTGCTGATTGTGGAGTTTGACAGTAATTGCTCTGATTGCAACTTATTTTCATACACAGTGGTGCTGGTTTCTTCTGGTATCAAGACTTGACACATGCTTTCACAGGGTGAAAGACTTATGTAAGGCTACAGAGTGCTGTAGAGGTTATATACATATATTTGGAGTGTTTGTCATCACTCCACAGTGATGTTTTTTGATATATCTTAAAGATTTGAGGCCTCTATGGCACATGGCCTTAGTGTGGGAGGTAACAGACTAGATATTTTTTTAATGTTTTGCAAATGCAGTATAAGCAGATGTCACTCTCTTGGTATTCCATTCCAATTATATTTCTAAGATAATATTTTATGTTCCATTATCTGCTATAATAGCATGGCTATTCTTTGACCAGGGAAACATTTTAAACATGGAAATCCAATACATTTTCAAATATTAATGCAGGATTTCAGCAGTCTGTCTATACAGAATTAATGTATCATTTAGCATTAATACCGTATTGTGTAGTCAGGGAAAATTATATTTGTTTAATTACTTTTACTGGTATGTGCTTAAACACAAATAAGTGAGTAGCATTAATCCAGAGTCTCTCAGTATTTGATGCAATTCTTTTACCAACTAAGTTCATTGTTTCAGTTCTAACCGCATATGAATGCAGCAAGACTCCTGTCGTGTTGGCGAATAAAAGTTTCCGGTCGATGCTCTCAGGGCATTCGAAATAGCCTTAGCTTACCGTTGATACAGTCGCACTGTTTCCTATATCGACTCTTGCCAGTAGACCGGTAGTTTTAATGGAAATGTAGCCTTTGGCTTTACAAATGGTGCGTGAGTGTGGAGCTCTTCCCTGCAGCATCAGCAACTTCATCGTTACTGCGCTGTCGTTCTCCCAAACACCAAGGCTCTCTTATCTCCCAGCGTGCTTGCTCTGTTCTTTAGTTCTTCAGTATTTCCCCCACGGGCCATTTGACCTGAAATCGCTTTTACCAGCCCATTACTCACCCCTTCGTTGTCTGACCCTTTTTATTCAAGCACTACTGGACTGCCATCCGATGGTACGTTATGAATAGATTCAGAGAGACGTGATTACTTCCCGCATTTTCCACGGTCTTCCCACCCCACTTGCCCTCCATCCCCATGTAAGACAAATGGGCTAAGAAAGACCTTTTATGTTTGAGTAAAAAAGTGGGCTGTTCAAGTTTTTTTCTTCTCTGACTAATTTCGTTCCTCGATCTTTCTCTTACCTTATTCACAAGCAGACGGTGCGCAGGACTTAATAACCTACACCTTTGAGTGTATTTATTTGGGGGAAAGCCGGTATTCGACAAGAATTCTGCCGATTTCGCCAGGTGGGAAAGATTTACACCTGTCGAAAAAACATTAAAGCAAAATTGCATTGTAAAAGACAAGATAAATTGCCAACTCAGTCTGAAGAATGCGGTAAGTACCCTACTGTATTATTTGATGTTCATTTTATCATACAGTAGCATCGTCTAATACGCCTAGTAATAGTTCTGAAGCTTTTTAGGCTGTTAATAATTAGAATCCTGAATATAGCCTTCCTTCGTAGGCGGATGGTAGTTGAATCAAATTCCTGTCAAAAGTGTTGTCTATTGCCTGTTTTACGTTTGGAAAGTTATTACTAAATTGTTTGACAAAAGGCATGCGGTTCATTTTTTAAAATTGAGTATAATGGCAATGAGTATAACTGCTGTAGCACAACTTTTAAGGTTCTTTTAAGTGTTATTTCCTTTGAATGTGCATTGAAATTCTCATGGATCAGTTTTTAGCTTGAAAGTAGTCTAGATTATATTTTCCGCTAACTTTTATTTCATTTCTAGTTTCAGCTTGTATAATAAACAAAACAAAGAACTGAAATTCTTTACTGAAGTATTTCAATGTATGTAATGTATATTGCCCATAATATTAGTCAAAATTCTCAGTCTTCATTCGACTCCCATTTGGATTTTCAAGACTATTTTCTCATGCCTCCTTTAAAACCATTGACACCCGTATGTATTTCACCAGACACACTAAATTCACAAACCCCACATTTGGTGTCAAAACTCCCAATTCTTTCATAAAATACACAAGTGAATCCGTTTCAAATATTCAAGTCAAATGTCATTGTGTGTGGTGGACCATTCAAGATCATTGGACTTTGTCAGCATCTCTGACCTAGCCATCTGCTTGGATCTTAGCAGAGTCCGTTTTTCAAGGGTTACTCTACAAAAATGTACACCCAAATCCATGTTTCCCTCAGAATTGATATGACCTATCATGTGTCAAAAACCAACTATGCCTGTCATCTGTATCCCCAAAGGACATTTTAAGTGATGAAGTGATGGTGTCGTTGAGATCTAACTCCTCCCCCTCCTATTTAAGTGCACGTGTCTTTTGAATTGGAGAATGATGTGTAAATCTATGGTTTTCTCTATATTTATATTGCAAAATAAAAAAAAGATTCAAGTGGAGGTTTGGAGTCTATTTGAGTTTTATCTCAATTGCAAGCTCTAAAATTGTCTGTATCCATCCTTAACAGAGTGGGAAAAGGGGAGATGAAGTACCCGGATGACATCATTGTTTGGAGTAGAGCTCTGTATATTTTCTTTATTGTGGGCTAAGGTGTTACATGGGAAATTGTGAAATTTAAAAAAACGGATAATTTAATTACTCTCAAGGTGATGACCAGCACATTTGTATTGATATATGACTGAAGTTCCCCTGTAAGTCAGAACTAGGTGTTTATGCTCAGTTCTGGTTCAGTCTCTATTTTCCCCAGAGACATTGGTTTCAGTGGATTTAATAATGGGACTGTTCTTATTCATTTATACAATACATTTAATTACCCTCTAGACTGTGTATTTCCACACTCCGTCAAGTGCTGTTTGATTATGTATTTCATTAATTACTAATTTTTCTACCTTAAAAAAAAATAATTGCAATTTACTTTCAGGATTAAAGGAAAATGTATTTCTCTCATTAAAGATGTTACAAAATAAATATTATGATGAAAAATAAATTAAATCCCTTTATCACCTTTTAGCATCTTAGTTGTAGCCACAATTACAGTTGATGTAAACTTTATATTAAGGCATTTACTGACGCCCCCCCCCCCCCCCATCTCTCTCGCTCTCCCTCTCTCTCACTCACATTCACATGTGGAGTTAGTCTTACATCGTCAGCATGCTGTACTTGAGTGTCAGGCTGAAAACCGTGTTGCAGTACATGCAGCGAATGCTTGCGTCCTTCCTTAAACCAGTTGCATACTGTATACATCCCTGGCTTCAGCATTGCAGTATTTCAGATGGCAAAATTCTGGTGCTGTTAATCACTGAGGTGGCATGTGGTCTGTAAATGAGAAGCACTTTGCAGGACTTGTGTAGTACTTTCAGTGTTTTGTAATGAACATTTGACCCTTGAGACAACTTTTGACATTGGCAACTTTTGGCAGAGCGCCTGGATTGTGAGATGTATGACTGCTGGGTTGAGGAGTTCTTGTCACGTGGCGGAATGTAGTCCACACTGGCTACACTCCTCTGTGTTGTTGACCCAGTGACAGGCAATCCATCCTCCCAATAACATTTTCTCCAGCATGTAAGCTTTACTTCTTGCTGCTCATGCATCTGAATACAGAATGGACTTCAGAGCATTAACTGGAAGTGAAGAACTGTGACCTCCTCTGCCCACCTGCTGGCATTATTGAGAAATGCACTTGTGGTTTGGAGTGTGGCCGTCAAGGGTAATGAACACGCATAAGCATTTAATTTATTTGGCAGACACTTTTATCCAAAGTGGCGTACAGTAAGTGCATAAACACATATGAGCACGCACGCACACACACACACACACACACACACACACACAACTGGGTGTCATTTGAGATAGCAAATCATGTCCTAATCCTGTGTCAATTCCCTGGTTTATGTGGCCCTACTTTAATAAGTATTTTGATATTTATAAATAGTCCAAAATCTTATTTGACTGATTAGAAAAATATTTAAATGTTAAATCAGCCTTCATAAGAAAATGAGAAGAAATCCATTTGGCCTAACTTGCATGGAGATCTGAAAGGATTTTAGAATCAATTTTGACCTCAAATACAGTGATCCTGCTTATAGAATGGAGGTACAACACTTTGTAAACCAGTTAGTTGGCAGAATGCAACGACAAATCAGTAAAGAGGGAAACCTTGCACTGACCTTGTCTTCACTCTCTCAAGCCTCTCACTGGCTCTGAGGCTGAACTCTTGTGTTTGTCAGCGTTAGCCTAAACCTCCTGCATCGCAGGGCTGCATGTTTTCCAAGGACTCATTATTGTTGTGTCTGGCACCGGAGGATAGATTCGATTTCTGGGCTGCAGCAACCGGGGGAAAACCCACTCAGTCGAGCCTCCTTTGCCAGATCCCACACCCGCCCTTGTGAAATACTTATCGGAAGTAATTCCAGTTTACAAATGGGCTTTGTGTCTCAGCCTTCGTTTTTATACGGAACATTTGCAGCTGGAAGTCCAGTTGGTAAAAGAGTAGTATCTTTTAAGTATGTATTATCGGGCTGTGCAGAAAGGCATGTAGTTTTGCTTTTTTGTCAAGACTGGGTTGGGTAATAAAGAATGTATTTCCCCTGAATCATGTCAGCCGTGTAATTAGATGACAGGCAGACTGCAGACCTTGTCTGTTCTCTGGACCTTGGACCTTATTTACCTGCTGAGCAGAGAAATAACAATCAATAACTATAAAGAAAATGGTCTGAGAAATATTTTTCTTTTGCATATTTAAACCTGGTTAGAGATCAAACTACGTATGTTCTTGTAAGTTAGACGACTGGTTATACCCTTTGTACTTTCACTGATCGTTTGGTTTTATTTTCCTATGCAAGTATCTGCATAATTTCCACAGACAGTGAAACCCTAGTTGTAGGTATTGTACCACTTCACGAATTGCAAGGTAGCAAGCTTGCTTGTTTGATAAGTTGGCATAGGAGGGTGCTGTTGTCATGCAGGCCTCTTCTGGATGCAGCCCACAGAGGCAGTCGCTGAATCTGCTACACCCGAGTAACCGAGTGCTCAGTTTCTCCCACTCTTTCTCCTTCTTAATTTCTTGCCAGTTTTGCGCCTGTGAGAGTGAGCAGGTTGCCCCTGGGGATGGGCAGACTGAGTCATCCGAGGTTAGGAGAGGCAGGATTGGCGAGTTGGCGGTGCCCAAGGGAGAGAGATGCGAAAGGGCAAGAGATATCTGCGACCACCATGTTGGCTGAGTCAGTGGAATGAGCTCATTGTCCCATTTTCTGCTGCCAGAGAGAGGAGAGCGGTTTATACAGACCAACGAACAAACAGAAAAACAGCTGGAACATCCCCCATGCAGTGAACTGGGGCGGACATATGAACACAGAGGAGAAAGACGGTCTTCATCCTACCGGCCTCACTTGGCCCTCTATCCCAAATCTTATGAGCTCACTCCTCAGCTGTGTCTCAGGGTGAAGCTATTGGTATTCTCAGTAGCAGGCATCGGCGATGATGCTTGCCTAAGCACTTTTGTAGTTGCCAGGCTGCCCCATTCCACTTCCCTCAGGAAGCTGACTGCTTTCCCCTTGGCTTATGGAAATGTGGTCATGGACACATACTTCATCACGCGTTACGACTAAAGTGACAGGTAATTGCAGAACAGAAAACAATGTTCTGTTACATCTTGTATGTTGATACTGAAACTTCTCATAGTTAAACTGATAGCTCCACTGCAAGACTTTTCTCTTAATTTTGCCCTTCTGGTTTTTCAATCTCTCTCAGTATTTTGGAGGCTGCCTTGGAATGCAAGTCACGTATTATGAAATGACCATGATGGATACGTTTTGCAATAAGTTTTTATTTCTGCACCATATGCATTCCTTGGCTTGTTTTCATCTCATATTGGCAAACACTCCTATACACTCTTAATTTCTCTCATAAATCTTTGCAAATTGTCAGTATTATAATGACCCTTATAAATTCTGTTCTGTTACATGATTTTGTGTTGGATAGAAATTATATATAAATGTTCAGTGATTGGTGAAACTATCAAATGAGTGGGTTAGGTTACTTATTATGAGATAAATCTTCATCACAAATCTGTACTGCCCTTACCTCAAATTCCCACTTACCAACTTGCAACACAAGTTGTCTCTTGTCACATATCTTTCATACAGTATGTAGTTCTGTCTTTGAGTCTTTGTTCAGGGGTGACATGAAGTGTTTGTGGAGGGAGGGAGAGAGGGAAGTGAGTGAATGGTCTGCTGGCTGAAATGAAACTTTGGTTTGTGCATCTGACATTCTAGGAAATTGGGGTAATCAGAATTCCCCTCACACACAATAACACCCAAAGGCTATGTCAGGCCAGCTGGATTACACCAAGGAAAGAAAGACACACACACACACACACACACCGGCATCTCACACCACCAAATACAGCCACAGGGAACTGTTGTTTCTGTGCTGTGTCAGGCTTGTCAATGTAATTGTATATGTCGTTATTACTATTATTGCAATACTTTTGATGATTTTTTTGCATGTCAGTTTTCCAGATTTACAAACTGTCTTGTGGTAGCCTGTTTTTATTTCCTGCCCGTGAACGAGTACAAGGTTTTTTACAAGGTGCGCTTGTCGCTTTTGTTTCCAGAAATCCAGGAGGAAAGCTTTGTATGTGCTCTACGGATTAAAAACTCCACGTGTTACAGTTGTCTGTAAAAGAAAAAGAAAGTGATACTGCAATTATGTTTGTATAACTGTAACTCTTTGTAATGGAAGGTACTGTTTACTAATGTACTGTCACCACTTGTCCCTGTGCTAACTCTGGAGGATAGCAACATTTGCAGCATGTGACAGGCAATGTCTTATTTGAATACATTTGATGTGTTAGAAGAGCCCCATTGTCTCTCTCTCTCTGTCTCTGTCTTTCTCTCTCTCTCTCTTTGTCTTTCTCTGTCTCCCTCTCACTGTATATCCCCGGTGTCTCCTCACATGTCTCCTGATGAAATTACCTAGGTGTTGCAGTATGGTTAATACCAGTAACCATTAATTTTATACCATTCTCCATTACCTTGTCAGATTGACTGTGTCACTACCACTGCTGCTGTGTGCCCTCTGTCCATTTATCCTGGCATCGCTGCCGGAATCGGACCCAGGACCAGGTACCCCTTCATTCATGTAACACACAGTCTGGACCCACTTTGCACAGCTCGTATTTTACAGGAAACCATGGTTAAGTATCGCACTATATGTGATACTATAGCAGTAATGTGACATATGCGATTTGACTAGTCTTATAACTTACATCTGCTGGGTAAACTACTCATATGCTTGAAGACAAAGAAGATAGCAATTGACGTGGTGTATATGTAGTGTGTTTTGACGATTAGTCATTGCTGATTTAAACCGGCCTTGCTCCCATTATCTGTATGTTGTCTAGCTCTTGAGCCGGAACCTTTTGCACCTCCTCCAGATGACTCAAGACTTCTGCAGGTGATCATCCCCCTGCTGTCCCCTGTGTCTGCCGTCCTGGGCGGCTCTCTCACTCTGCCCTGCCTGGTGTCTCTGACCAAGCCGCCCCCCTCGCCCCCCTTCCTGGGAGACCACACCCCCCCTCTGCCCCGGGTCAAGTGGAGCTTGGTGTCCTCGGGACAGGACGCAGAGATCCTGGTGGCCCAGGGGGAGAGGGTGAAGATCAGTGAGGCCTACTCGGGACGGGCGTCGCTGCCCAACTACGCCTCGTCCCCTGCCGACCTCACCCTCAGGCTGGAGGGCCTCCGCTCCAACGACACAGGCATTTACCGCTGTGAGGTGCAGCAGGACCTGGAGGACGCCCATGACCTTGCTGAGGTCAAGGTCAAAGGTAACGTGGGGGGGAAATGAGGCTTCGGACATTAGATAAATCACTTCTCATGCTAACTACAACTCTGGGATGAAATAAGTCTTATTTTGCATTTAATGTGTAAATGTTTAAAGTCTCTTTGGATATCGAGATAAAGGAATTTTCCTTTGTGTGAATGTTCAGATGAAATGAAAGTGTTTTTTTCTGTAGTTCACTTCATCAGTTCCTCATCTGAGACAGTGTGGGTTATCAACAAATTTACAGCTGGACATTTTTCTAAATTATTCTTTGTTTTAAGCAGTTCAAGTTAAGTGCTTTGCTGGTTATAATCGCAGTGCCTCAGCTGGGTTTCAAACCCACAGCCTTTCACTTATGAGCCCAGCACCCAAACCATTTCATTACACAGCACGCCATGGTTGTGGATTTGTGTGTACAGGTGTGGTGTTCCACTACCGACATGCCTCCAGTCGATATGCTTTGTCCTTCTGGGAGGCCCGGCAGGCTTGCGAGGAAATCGGAGCCAAAATGGCCACCCCGGAGCAGCTCCTGGCAGCCTACCACAGTGGATTTGAGCACTGTGATGCCGGCTGGCTTGCTGACCAGACTGTCAGGTGTGTCAGAAAGCCTCAAGCAACATCAACCATCAACATATTATTATTATACATCCTGTATAATAATAATAATAATAATAATAATAATAATAATAATAATAATCATCATCATCATCATCATCATCATCATCATCATCATCATCATCATCATCATCATCAACATCATAAAATGATGATTGTAGCACCCACCTGGGTAGTGAGAATGCAAACTGGGGGGTGCAAATGTGTAGTCATGCAGACAATATCTTGTATTTGCTCCTCAGATACCCCATCCACGCGCCACGGGAGGGATGTTTTGGGGACATGAATGGGAACCCAGGAGTGAGGAACAGTGGGATGCAGGACCCTGAGACACTTTTTGATGTGTACTGTTATGCAGACAACATTGAAGGTAAGAGGAGCAATCCAGACTCAACCTGGTATCATAATAAGTTCACAGATTATATTAAGCACATTTTAAATATGAAATAACTTTTATTAGCACATTCCCACAATTTACTGTTGGATGTCATCGAAGAAATGATCAAATGTACTGGGGTGAACACTTCAGGAGGTGTTTGGCAGCATTTGAATAAAATGACTTATGAGGCTTTGAATTGTTTTTTGCAAAACGCCTTTTTGATTACAAAACAAATCCTTGTCTCTGTTTCAAAGGTACAGGCAATAAAAGTTTCATTGATTGTAATTGTGGTCAAGTTAATTTTCCCTTCTCACTTAGAGAACTAGATGGGTAGATAGGAAAACTATGGTAAAATGTAAAGTTGTATGTGTTTTATGAGTATCAAGTACTTCATGAAGGAGCATGAACCTACACCTAGACTCTACTCATTCAGTTGAGATAGGCTGCTCTACTAAAGCAAGGTGGGTGGAGGGGGTGTGTTTTTGGGTTTGTATCTCCTCAACACTAGCTGGTCATCTCTGGTTTGAAGTAAAGTGTGGCTTGAATTATCAGCTGGTGGAGTGAAGTTAGGTTTTAGGTTTAGACTGATGTATCACAAACCTATTACAATGTGTGGCTCCACTACAGCTGTGGGGTGTAAGGAGCATACAGTGCAGGCGATTTATCATGTGTGGTGATATCCTGAGGGGGGAATCTTGTATTTTGGTATAAAATGTATGTCTGTTGAAGCCAAATTGGAAAGGAAGATGAAATCATTCACATAGGAAGATCATAGTACAGTCATGCATTAGCTAAGTGTGGGCCAGGGTCACCTGAGTAAGACCGATTGCCTGTGTGTGCAGGCGAGGTGTTCCACTCCCCTCTGAACCTCACCCTGGGGGAAGCCAAGGCCTTCTGTCAGAAAGCTGGGGCGAGACTGGCCAGCCCTGCTCAGCTCCACGCAGCCTGGAACGACGGCCTGGACCACTGCAGCCCTGGCTGGCTGGCGGACGGCAGTGTGCGCTTCCCCGTAGTCACGCCAAGGGAGCGCTGCGAAGGACTCCAACCGGGAGTCCACACCGTCTATCGTCACAGCAACCAGACGGGCTTCCCCGAGCCCCACAGTCACCATGGCGTCTACTGCTTCCAAGGTGACAGGAGAAAGGAAGGGCTGGAAAGTTCACTCACAGTATCTGTAAGGTTAAAAATGTGGTTAACAGGTCCAGGTGTGTTTTCACTGGTTGTTCCATGCCACATACAGTTCCAGTCCTGGGTCTAAGTGGCTGTGGCTGCAGATGTCCTCAGATATATCATTCACAGAACTGGGAAGATTTATGGCATTAAAAAAGAATAACAAGTGTATTTTTGGATCAAAGTGTTTGCTAGTATTTGGTGTACTTCAGCCCTTAAGTGCTTAATCTTATTCACTGATTGGATAAAGCCTGTACACACCTTACCCCAAGGCCTATATTGGCCACTGATTGAAAAGAAACCCCATACATATTGGTTTCCAGGCCTGGAGCTTGAGATCTGTACGGGGATGTGTTTTCTGCACAGGTCACGGGAACTCCCAAACCGACACGCCCCTGGACTACCTGTCCACAGAGCCAGAGCACACGAATCTGGACCTGGCGACCCAGTCAGAGCCGCTGGAGGAGACTGGCCAGGGGACAGAGCAGGCGGAGGGTGAAGCTAAGGGCCCCCCGGAGTCCTTCTCCATCTCCACCGGGCGGCGCCACAGGAAGAGACCGGCGAGGGCCACTGAGGCAGCTGGGGAAGCGCTCCCCTACACAATCACCCCCGTATCTATTTCCCGGCCCACCAGTGACATCAGAGTGGAGTCCGTTCACCCCCGCAAGCGTCATAGGCACTCCCAGAACCAGTCCGGAAGGAGGAGGCCCCAGGGAGCCATCACCAGAGTAGCAGAGGAAACTTCTGTCTCTACTCTAACTCCAGGCCTGGACTCGAGTCTCTCGGCTGAGACCACTAGCTCCCCCGACCAGACCACCAGCTCCCCCGACCAGACCACCAGCTCCCCCGACCAGTCCACCAGCTCCCCCGACCAGTCCACCAGCTCCCCCGACCAGACCACCAGCTCCCCCGACCAGACCACCAGCTCCCCCGACCAGACCACCAGCTCCCCCGACCAGACCACCAGCTCCCCCGACCAGTCCACCAGCTCCCCCGACCAGTCCACCAGTTCCCCCGACCAGACCACCAGCTCCCCCGACCAGTCCACCAGCCTCCCCGACCAGACCGCTACCACCGAGGCTGCCTCTGGGGAGGAGTCTGGTCAGACTGGAGTGGACTCAAACCAGGCTGTGCTGTCAGATTCCACTAGCCCCGTGCACGTAGAACCAGAGGCAGAGGACCGGTCCGTGGAATCATCCTCGGTAGGGCTGGTCCCCATCAGTGAGGAAGAGAGCACGGCAGGCGTTCCCATGGAGACCGGGTCCAGCGACAGGGAAATCCCTGTCACCCTGATGACCCCCGTACCCTTCATGCTCTTCGGTCCCACCTCCTCTCGCTGGCCAGTGGAGGTGGAGTCCAAAACCTCCAAAGGCCTAGAGACCAGCGTGGTGTTGGGGGCGGAGGTATTAAAGGACAGGAAGGGGAAGGTGGAGCAGGAAGGGCTGGGCAGAAGCCCGGAGGTGCTGCACCCAACGCAGCAGCCCAACGAGGCCGCCTCCGGGGATGACATTAGCAACACAGGGTCTGGGAGCGCGTCCGGAGATGTGCTGGATCACTCCGGAGCGTCAGGGTCCGGTTCTGGTATGGACGAGCCCTCGGGCTCAGGCTCCGGTTCTGGTTCTGGCTCCGGCGCCGGTGAGGGCTCAGCAGTTACCGGCTCCCCTGATTTCCCGTACCCGACCGAATCCTTCACCAATTTCACCGAGGGAGCCAACGACAGCACGAACGCCACCGTGGTGACCGTTCACTATACTTCCAGTAACACAGAGGAGGCGAGCGAACCCCAGGCTAGCGTCACAGGCCTGGACGTAACGCTTCTCCCTGACGAGTCGCAGACCTCCAGCTGGGACATGCAGCCCTCTCCCACCGCCCCGCAGGAGTCCCGTTCAGACCTGGAGTACAGCGGGGATCTGCTGCACCCAAAGCCATCCGCAGTGCCAAACCCCAGGCAGGTACTGGAAGCAGCAGGGAGTATCTCAGGTAATGTCTGTGACTCAAACTCCTCTGCACTGACTGCTCTAAATACTCCCCTCTCACACGTTAAAATCTTAAAATCCCCATCCTACCCTACTGTGTAGCTGTTTAAAAAAAGGATATCTTGCACATTCTCATTGTCTGTAGCATATGTACACCAACTACAACCACTAAATTATTGAACTTTTTTTTTTGATAACATGGAACAAATAGAAATTCAGTTATTCATTTTATATATTACTTGTCCCAGGTTACTTTCACTTCAGAACTCCCTCTGCACTGGCATGGTGGACTGATATTCTGGTGATTTCATGTTCATGCAGACATTGGAAATTCGTATAACTAATCAAATGTCTCCCTCTACTGGCCAATATCAGCATGACCATCCAAAAACATTATTTACCATAAGTACACCTGAAGTTGAATATGTGTAGTTATGCAGGACCAGGAAATTCAAGAAAAATACCCTTTCCACAAACATTCAGATTTAATTTATAATTAGTTATGAGATAATTTACTAGCTTTGATGTATGGTGTTCGCTGTAGGCACATTAAAACAAACAAAATACAAACAAAAATGCAATCAAACTGAATTTTTTGGTTTGAAGTATGACTGATGGCAAATGTAGGGACAGTCGTATCTAATCACTGGAAAAACATGCAGGTTTCATACTTAACTTATTCACACTGTCCTAATACCTGTTTTTAACATGGATAACAGTCATTGCATCACAGCATTCTATACAGTATATCACAGTTTTATTAAGAAATAATTAGTGTTTTTACCACTTGCTATCATTCAATGTTATGTTAAAAAAAGAGAATAAGGCGCATTCTAGTCCTTTTTGTGAAAAGCACTGCCTCTTCTCCCTGTGTTTCAGATGCATGTCTGGAGAACCCCTGTGCCAATGGAGGCACCTGCATAGAGAGCGGAGTGTCTGCCAGGTGCCTCTGCCTGCCTGGCTATGGAGGGGACTTCTGTCAGGCAGGTAGGGGATCCCAACAAATCATTTATGCCAGATAATTTTTGCCATAAATAATTCTGTAAATGTAAATATCTCTTTCTGTCTCTCCTTAAATCTGTAAATCTCTCTCTCTCTCTCTCTCACTCCCACACTCCCCCCCCTCTCTCTCTCTCTGTTGTCCTCTCTCTCTCTCTCTCTCTGTCTGTCTCTCTCTCTCTCTCTCTCTTTCTCCCTCACTCCCACACTTCCCCCCCCACCCCCCTCTCTCTTTCTCAGACCTGGAGCAGTGTGAGGCAGGCTGGGAGAAGTTCCATGGCTCCTGCTATAAGCACTTCTACAAGCGTCAGGCCTGGGAGGTAGCAGAGCAGCACTGCCGCCTGTACGGGGGGCACCTGGTGTCTGTGATGACTCCCGAGGAGCAGGAGTTTGTCAACAGTACGTCACGCACAGCATACAAGGCTGGGTCCCAGAAAGGTCAAGGCCTCTTAAATTTAAATTCAAGCACAACTTGGGGATCGCATTTGGGAATTCTATTAGCTTTTCATTTGTCCCTGTTTGTAGTATCAGCTGCAGTAAAAGCTGCTCTGCAAAATAGCCCCTATGCAGCCATTTTGGTTCATTAATTTTCACTCAGTTCCCCACAAACAGTAGCCCACATGTTTATTGTTCTGAAATACAAAGTTTGTTCGGTTATGTTTTTCTCCTGCGGGTTGATCTGTCTTGCATTCCAGCAGCACTGAGCAGTGATGTCTCACTTCTTTCTTAGACAAGTTCAGGGAGTATCAGTGGACTGGTCTGAATGACAGAACCATAGAGGGAGACTTCCAGTGGTCTGATGGAAACCCTTTGGTGAGTCTCACTCAATGTGAAATCCCGTCAAACCTATATTTTCAAAATAACAGCTGAACAACTTCCTAATAAATCAGTTTAGAGAATGCTGTCGTGTGGCCATGAGTGGACTTTTCCCTGTTTTTCTGTTTAAGCTATTTTTAAAGTTTTTTAAGCTATTAAATGATATTTTCCTGTATTGGCTGGGGATCAGCTGTAATGGTGGGGGAGTGTTGTTATTAACGTGTTGTAATCTGTGAAAATCAGTAAAATGAATTTCACCAAAAGCAGAATGCTGCAGCTACCAGTGGATTAACTGAGTCAAAGGTGCATTTTTATGTACCTGAAACTTTTATTCATGTATTTATATCCAATCAAATAATGAGTTATTGTGAGAAATGATTCCAGGATAGATATCCTAATCCTAGTGAACACATGCCTACTTCTGAAAATACTGACTAGCGCTTCTGATTTTTAATTTGTCCTGTATGAATGATTTGTGCTGCTTTGCTTGAACTGAAATGGCACTGTCCCCCTTTCTCTGTCCAGCTGTATGAGAACTGGTACCGTGGGCAGCCCGACAGCTACTTCCTGTCTGGGGAGAACTGTGTGGTGATGGTGTGGTTCGACGATGGGCGCTGGAGTGATGTTCCCTGTAACTACCACCTCCCCTACACCTGCAAGAAAGGCACTTGTGAGTACTGCTTCCCCATTAAGGCTAGTTGTCAAACATAAGGTTCAGTTGTTAAACATTTTCTCTGTTTTATTACTGGGAGGAAGCTGTTCTGTTTGAGGGAGACTGTTTGCAGAAGATAATCCTTGGCATAAATAAATGATTAGCCCATCCCAGATAATGCACTGCAGTTACACCAATGACAGACACAGCTCCTTAAAATACCCCCCGAGAAACAGAAGAGCCATTTGAGAATGCACGGGACACTGTGGGAATATGGATGAGCCCATTTTTGGCCCCTTCTCAGCAGTTTTTTTATGTACAAAATGTCTCTGTTTCTGTGTTTTGTCCAAGAAATATAACAGTAATAAAAATATGACCATAAAAAAGCTATTTTGCTTTACGACACAAACGCGTAATTGTTGCTCTGTTTCTCACATTAAGGCTGCCATTTCCTGTTTTCCTGGTTATTTTGTATCGTTGGTAGCTCTCTGTGGTCAGCCCCCCATCGTTCCCAATGCTCTGATGTTTGGTAAGCTGCGTCCGCGCTATGAGACCGACTCGCTGGTGCGCTTCCACTGCAAGGACGGCTTCTGGCAGAGGCGCTATCCCGTCATCAAGTGCCTGCCGAATGGCCAGTGGGAGGCACCCCAAATCCAGTGTATCCCAAGTGAGTGGCTATGCCATGGCCTTCACAGGACCTCAGCTGTTTTATAATTAATATAATGGGCCTGGTTGACTGGAAAGGCAGTTCACATTGCAATGCTATTCAAAACAATAAACCACAGTTAGCGGTATCTAATGCACTATATTTGTATAGTAAGGTTTTGTTAAAAAAGGCTGTTAATATTTCAGAATGCACTAAAGGGAGGGGGTCTAGAGCGCACAAAGCACACACCAGCCCTATCAGGATGGATTTATTCTTTGTGTGGCGGGCTTTCCCCTTGGTATTTATTTATCCATAGAATCAACCATGGTTCTGTACCTTTTTACAGACATACTGCATGTGTGCAGTTGAAGGAAAAGCACAATGAAGGTTTCAGGATTTAGGGCTATGTTTGTGCTTCAAGTCGATCAACTGAGACGAAGTCAGGATGGAAAAGGAACAGAAAGGGCCTCAGAAAGCATGTGAGCACGTGTGCTGGAGATGGTGTGTTGTGAGCGCGGGTTAGCGACGCGGCGCACGTAGCACCGCTGAAAGCGCTCTCTGTGTGGCTTTGTGCTGTCTAGCCCTGGCGACCACGGAGGGTGAGCAGCAGACGTCCCCCGCTCTGGAGATGGAAGAAGTGCTCATGGACGACACGGCCACCGAGAAGGCAGCGCCTCAGTTCTGGGACGTCAAGTGGAATTTATAAATGCTTAACCCTCTGCTCCTCTCTTTACACCCCGTTCTCTTTCTCCCTCAGAGACAGTTCCCCGTCTCCCGTCCAACACGTTGGACTAGTTTACAAACTGTCCTCAACCATTTCCAGCTCATCACACCCTCTTTTCGCCACATCTTTTCTAAAAACCCATCTGTGGCTACGTTTACTTGCAGTCAATATTCTGAACAACTGAGAAGTCTGAACTAGTGCATTCAGAATATATATTCCAAAGAAGCCATTGACACGAATACTATGATTTAACATACACTTTACTTTCATGCAGATACGTTTTCGAAATTCAAGAAAACTTGAGAATTCATCTCACTTTTTAGGAGATAACAGCCATGTGAACAGGTAGGTACATTAACTAGAGATCAGTTGAGCAAACACACTCAATACAACAGACGATGTCTGAACCACAAAATTGTATGCTTGTATCACTAGCATGATATACATTGCTAAAGAGATGGTACATGTACCCTTGCTCTTTCACATCATAATTATATGCTTATATTTGCTATTCTGTTATAACCAATCTTTGTTAACCCTTCACATATTTAGCATATTTTTTGCCAGTTATCTGTATGATAAAGATCTGCTTGCAGTTTAAATTATTGGCTTAATGTGATGTTTACATTTACTAGCATTCTTCTGTCTAATGGATATATTCCATTAATATTCAGAAACTTTGCATTTAGAACTCTGTAATGTGGAATATTTTATTCTGAATGGTCTTTTAAAAAAAGAATTGTGACAGAATATTAGCATGCGGTGTAAACGTGGCCTATGTTGAATTGCTCCCTTATTTCAGAATTGTGATATTTTAATGTAATGTTGCAGACATTATGTTCAGTGCAGAGGCTATACTGTTCTCATGATGTCATTTAACCTTAAGTCTCATATACCCGCTATCTAACTTCTTAGTCAGGGGTATAAATTTGATGATTTAAAGGATGGGGTTCAGGCCCATCACAGAGTGGTGTGTCCTTTAGTTAGAATTATGAAATTAATCACGTGAAGTTAAGCAACTTTTGAAGTAAGGGGTTTGGCAGGCGCTCTGAAATGGACAAAAATGTATTGGCTGTTTAAAGTTTGGGACAAACTGATATATACTATGGTAGTCAGGTCTAAGAGTCTCTGAACAATCTTCAGTATTAGTCCACGTGATATCTTCCCTTTGACTAGTCTTGTCTTTAATTTCCTTCTTTTCCCAACTTTATCAATATTTACATATATGACCTATGAATCTGGTGCTTCATTTTTCATGTCTCTAGTGTGTTTAGGGTGATGATGGGGGTAGATGGGCCCAGGTGTACATATAATGATGTTTGATATGTTATAAGCAAGGCCCACTGATAACAAGAGCAGTAAAACACATTGTGGTCACCAATAGCTTGTGACCTCAAAGGCTTTTTTGAATAGTAGTACTCTAATTTAAATGCATAAGCGTAGACACATTAGTTACATGTAATTTCTAATGCTATAAAACTTATCCAACATTTTATAATGTAAATATTCACTGAAAATATTCTTATCCATAAGTCAGCTCTGTCCTATTTAAAGGATCACATGTTTAGCATTTTCTCAGAAATGGATAATCTGTATGACATCGTTTTAATGGAAAGATTTGTGTTGTAGCAATATGTGTAGGATTGCCAATTTCACAAAATAACATTAATTAATTCATTCTCATCGATCATTTATTTTACCAATACAGTTCCACAGTAAATACAAAATCCATTTTCAAATGTAATTAAATGAAAACAGCAGCAAGTACATATTTTTCTACTAGCCCTGTAATTGAAGCATAACAATGTAATGTTTAGTGTTTAATGTTTAACATTTAATTATCAAGTAGAAGTTGGCGATGTGGTTTACATTTCTCCAGTATCTTTCAAACCAGCGTTTTCCGTCCAAATAAGAATCATATTCATACCCTCAATCAACAATCCTTGGAATGTGTCCCCTTCCTAAGGGCCCACATTTATTATCAAAAGCAATAAACCAAGAATAATCCAGGCAAAATCACATATCATATATCTTCCATGCTCTATTATTGTTAATACTGTACATTCATTTAGTAGCTAACTTGTTTGTGGGGTTGCAATTTCATCCCAGTGTATTAATGTTTCAAAAATTAGAGTTCAAAAATGTATGGTAATCTTGTCATACAATTATAGGTTGAGCTGTGCTCAGATAGAAACCATGATTATATCACAAAGCTCAAGCAGTCTCTTTGTATTGTTTCTGTAATGGTGCAGCATCCCTATCAGTAAACTGATGTCTTAACAGGTAATTAAATTGTATGAAGAATATGGTGAATTGTTAAGCAAATAGGTACCATCTGGTACATGGTACCTACTTGCTACTTGCCACACTGTTACACACTTTCATAAATGACTAGGTTTTCTAACAGAACTGTTAATGACGTTGCTGTTTTTTTTAAACACCTTTCCTGTCATTTTCCCGATGCTCCTTGCTAACTCTGTATGGCTAATGCAGTACAGATAATAATTAGTGTGAGTACCTGTGATCTTGAAGATTATGTGTGTCAGCCTTAATGGAATAAAACATGGATACTGTTTTTAACCCAATAATATGTTTTGTGAATGCTCATCACATATTTTAATAGCAGATGAGGCCATCTTCGGTAGTCTCACTTTTACACAGTAAGTGAAAAATACCTCTGACTCAAAATTGCTCTGTATGCATATTTTATTTGTTCTCTAAAGGATAAACATGCATGTTATTTTATTTTTATATTTAATTTAACACACAAATTCTGTTTCCTTGAATGTTATAAAAATATAAACTGGGTGCAGATTGCGTATTTATTAAATTCACAGGTGCGCAAATTAAGTTCCAGGCATTTGCATCTAAGTTAAACACAGTTTACGACCCTAAAAGGTTGCATGCACCTGTTAGCCGCCATGAGGATTAGTGAGTGATTCAGCAGCTAGAAAGGCAATCCCAGAACAGATGTATCCGTTGAGTCAAAATGGTGAGCATCTGAAGGGGTTATGCTACTGAATTTAGCTCAACTGAATCCAAGCTTGGGGAGGCCAATGGAAAATGGGAGTTACAAATAGTGAAACAATCCTTCAAAAAATGCAACAATCTTTGCAGGTATACAGAGATAATATAAGACATCTAGAAATCTATTATGAAGAAATCAGGAAACAAACTACATGAGCAATCTATTTAATTGTAATTGTAAAAGTAAAACAATACAATAGCAATCTTAGCATTGTCAGCAGAGTTCATAGGCTAGTGTGGCTAGTTGCCAGCAGTAGATGCTAGTTGTGGCAATATGATGAGTTCAGAGGAGCAATGGCCGGTAATGTGAGTATCTGCTTCTGCTCTGCTGTAACAAAGTAACTCCATTACTGCAATACTGCAGCCTTCCTTTACTTCACTCCCCTTTAACTCTCACACCAAATTTAGTACAATGGAGACAAAAGACATTTTATAGCTGAATGAATCACAAGTAATAACCGTGTCATGACTTGCAGAATGGTAACAACTACTTGCCGTGGATTTTGTCGGGTACATATGGCAGAATGAAACAATGAGAAGTACTATCTCTTATCATATGTCTCCCTCTACTGACAGAATTCTGTATGTTCATCCATAAAGCTGCATAGGTATGCTAATTTAATGGGACGCGGGGACTCAAAATCCCTCAGAAAATAACTCCCACTGACAAGTCCTGACTACTGCTATTTAAACTAGTGGTAGGGTGTTGATGTGAACATTTGAAAAATGCCAGTGTGATGGAAAGGCCTTATTATAATGAGGGGAACAGGTCTTTACAGCGCACATAAATAATTCACCTTTTTACAGTCTGCTTGAATCTGCTCAAGTCAGGATACCCTTCCTCTTTTCTATCTCTCTCTCTCTGCAAAATGATTGATTGAGGAGTATACCATTTATTAACCACACTTTTTCAACTTCAATTCAGGTGTTATACAACACCAATCTTCTCCCTGCTGATATACTTGTCATTGATCTCTTTCCCTCACAGTCAATCACATTTCATTCATATGGCTCTCTCACATTTTGCTTCAGCAGACATTAAACAGCACTGCAAAGAGCCTTTTTTGTATGTACCTTTTCCTTTCACCCCTATGCATTCCATTCATTTTGACTTGTCAACTTATTAGGTATTCTATTCACTGAAATTCCCACAAAGCGGAGATGCTCTTTGTGAGTGGCCCATAGACGGATGTTACCAAAGGGAGCTTTGATGTCAGTGTTAGGTCTGGTATTATGTCTTTACCAAGAAGGCTGATCTCAATCTTGCATTCTTGTAGCACTGAGAATTCAGAGCAGTTTTTCTCGGCAGGTAAGCCCATAGAATATCTTTGGGCTCAGAGTGACAGGATGAACCACAGAGGAAGAATTCTGCCTGTCTGAATGATCTATTCTGTCAATTTTGTAATTGTAATATTGTAATATTCAAAGTACACACAAACCCATACTATCCACAGTATGTTTAAGTGTTCCGTGCTGTGCACTGTGTCATAAATATGTGTTGTTTCAAATCGGTCTGAACAGCTGCACGGGTTTCATAAAGGTTTTCATGAAATACGCGTATTCAAGGTTCAACTGCCATTTTTGTCCTGCCTTCTTTCTCCAGTTCAAAGATATGATAGGGCATTGTAACTGAATAGCGTATAGTGCTGTCATACTTAATCACATACTCCATTAATGCTTATCTATTTGGGCATAACTTCTTAATACTGAAAAAGCACACATATAGTAAGGTACAGCAATTGAGACGCATTGAAACACTCACTGAGCTTGAATCAAAAGAAATAAAAAAAATGTTTACAGAGGATGTTTGGACATTAAGTGGGAGTACAATTTTGATGAAACGATTAGCAATATTCCATATTAATATAACAGAATTCAGTTCAATCTACAATATAATTATTTACTTTATTGATGCATTTCTACATTAAACACAGAATCATCTTTTCAAATTAATTTGAACTACAGTGAATTAAGATTATGGACTTAATGGATCAAGCAGGGTGACAGACTATGCACAGAATGGAGGGTTGAATACAATCACATTAAAATAAATGTCTCCCCTGGCTACAAAATAAATACATTTATGATGAATAAGGTGGTAATTTCTGAATTCCACAAATTAACATCATATGAAGTTCTTCCATGTCCATGGTGAAAATTAACATTCATTTTAGCTACAGTATATTAATTCTATGGAGACTGCTATTATATTGATCACATGAGCATGTGATCAAAAAGCATGAACACAAAAGCAACAAAACAAAAGATTTTGCTATAATCCATTTGAACCTGTTATGAACTGAATTAAAACTGAAGAAAAATGCTCACAATTGTTCCACTTCTCAGTACTCAGCCTTCATGTGGCAGTATGTAATCCTGATACTCACTGACAATGTCCTCCAGTCACAGCAAATACCACTGCTTATAAATATTAACATAATCACAAAGTCAGGAGGTAATGCAATTGAATTTTAAATACAAGCAGTTATCCTTAAACTTGCAAACATTAACCACTGTTTTAAAACTGCCCAAGCACGTTTTTTCCTGCTGACATCTTCTGAAGAGTCAGTGTGCAACCTTCAAAGTCTTCCCCCCAGCCCCACTACCTGTAGCAGTAAGCCCCGTAGAGCCGCAGGTTCTTGCTGGGGAAGCCGAAGCTGCGCACCCCTGGCTCGCGCAGGTCTCCGCAGCGCTTCCTGGGGTTGGTGATGGGGAAGCGCACGCTGCCGTCGTACAGCCAGCCTCCCTCGCAGCGGTCCAAGCCCCTGAAGTGCCAGGCCGAATACAGCTGACCGACTCGGGCCAGCTCCGCCCCCTTCTCCCTGCAAACCTCTATTGCTTCTGTAAAGTTCAGTTTGCTTCCGATGAAAAACACATACCCTAGAGAAGGAGACAGACAAATAGGTGGATTCACTTATAGAGGCATCCTGCAGCTGTTGTCTTTTTATCAATGCAGACAACCCGCATGCCACAAAGAAAGAGGTATTTTTGGGTGTCTATAAAAAAAAAACCTGGAGCACACAGTCACATTTATTCAAGTAAAACACTACACACAATTATTGCATGTATGATTTGAAAGGTTTAAATCAAATTGCACTCTCTCAAATCCACAGAGGGAGTTGCTGCAATAAGCAAGAACATTCTATTAGAATTAAACATTACAAAACTGGAAGAAAATTAGGGGAGAATTAAAAAAATTCAAAAAGCTAACATCCATGTGGAATATAAATTTATATAAGAAACTCTAGATGTACTGGTCATATTTTTTATGTCTGAGCCAGCATTACATTACAATGTAATAGTGATGCATCCTTTATCTAATTTTTATGATGTAGGAAAAAGCTGTGATTTCTCAATGCAAGCACTGATTCCAAGGTGAACATTTCATTCCAATAATGTTTTCAGAATTCAGTTGCTAAAGTTCCAGTGTCAAAGCAGGTCAAGCCATTCCCGCAGATGAACTGGTTTCCACATTCCTGGAACAACAGCCGTATTGTTCCACTTCTGATCAGAGTAAAAGCAAACCCACTCCTTACACTGCCAAAACCTGCATAAAATTCATATTTGCTTAGATAACGGTTAAATGGTTGCTATGCATGTACTGTTTCTACAGCAAACACAGTGACTGAAGGCAGTTAACCCTAACTTACACTTCTAGCATCACATAAATAATTAAGCCTCCCAAGTGTGAACTTATTTTCCTGTTATTGTATGCGCCAGAAAATTGCACTGCTTGCTCTGGGCCTTCTTTAAAAAAAAAAAAAAAGATTTATTATTTTGTTATTTATTATTACTTACATACAGTGTGTTAAGTTGGCACTGGTGTCACTGCATATTCTGAGATTTTACAGCTACAGCATGGAGTTCCTAGACTGACTTGAACCAAACTGGGCAGAATACTGACTGACCTGCTGTTATAGAAGTGAAGCAAAAGGCATCAAAGTAGTCCCGGGTCTTGTCTTTGGGGCCGTAGCTGCGAATTCCAGCGTGGAGTTTCTCCCCTCCGCACTGCGACCGTGGGTGCAGGATGGGGTAATGGACTGTCCCATCATTCAACCATCCCGCATTACACCAGTCAAGTCCTTCTGTCCAGGCTACAGATTTCAATATGCACCATTACCATCACTTTGGCAACTGTCATGTGGATATTCAGCTAGACTTTCAAAGATCTAAACCAAAGGTGTCTACTGATTTTCAGTATGCTTCAGCACACAAGTGATCCATTTAAGTTGTTGATTGGCCAAATGATCTACACACTGTGTTCTCAAGGCCTAAAATATCTGAAATCACCGCAACCCTCCAAGACTTACATTTGACACCCCTGATCTAAACCATCCATTTCACAGGCATCTCTGTATTCAAATTTTGATTTAAACTTAAATTGATGTATGGGAAACATTTATATATGAGATGTTACTACCTGTCGATTTGGCTCAACAGTAGTAGCAAATTATATATGGGTTCCATGCAGACCTTGATAACTGGAGGTGTCTACCCCCTTAACTATTAGCTAAAATCCAGTCATGTCCATCAGTCATGTTCCACTCTGATATATCTTATTATATGTATTTTATATAATTGAAGCCATTGATAGGTTGGAAATTCAATTTGATTCTGGTTAAGAGGCATCTATGTAAGCTTAGGGATATAGGATATCCTCGTTTTCATTTTTATTTATGAATCCAACGTGATATTACGATTCAATTACACAGGTTGTCTTTCAGGATTTCAGTAAGCAGCCAAGGTTATTCTGTTATTGTATGTTCATGAATTATTGTAGCAACAGTAACAACATCATTCAGCTGCCAACTACATAGAACATTTTTCCATAGTTCAGTTTTAACATGTTCCAGACAAAAGGATAATACATTTTCCAATCACCTTGTTGCCTCATTAAACAAAGATTATTGATATATAAACAACTGGATATAAATATAGAATAGAGGATACAAAGGATAAAGAACAGGATATAGATATAGAGGATATAGAGGATAAAGAACAGGCTATAGATATAGATATGGAGAATATACAGGATAAAGAACAGGATATAGATATAGATATGGAGACATTTTAATTGAAAATGGTAGAGCAGCTATGATAGGAGCTGCAACTCAGGGTATTTTAAGGCAATTGAAAAGTTATGGAGTATTAGCTGTGGAAAATGAAGGAAAGGCAGACATGTCATAGTTCTAATCTGTTTTGTAGTTTTCATTTTGCCCTGAATACCAGCTGGGAAATCAAGGCTACTTGAGATTTGCAAGTTCAAAGGCAAAATCCATTCTTCTTTCTTTTTTGTAACATCAGTGGTACAGTGTAGATCAGGAAATCTAATTTCTTTTCCAGCTTACTGCTGAAATCACCAGCTAAACTAGTTAAAAATGTAGGTGATGCAATATAACTGGGAGACTCAGTGTGAAACTGCTAATGGGCCTACATAGGGTCTGCAAAAGTATGTTGATACAATTGAATATTTTACTGTTGTGCGTTTGATATTTCTGAATTCTTCATAAACTGTAATTTCTCCTGAGTCTGATTTTTGTGCAGAAAACCAAAAGGAATATTTCAAGATGTCTGCACCTAAGTTCTAAAAGAAGAGAGTGGGCCCCACAGAGGGGACCTATATCAAAGCCAGCTGTAACAGAGGTTACCGCTTATGTGATATATTTACATAATATGATTGGAAACTATTTGCTAACAAACCTATGAGATCAGCCAAGGTAAAGGATATTGTGTGCTTCTCACTGCCACTAATACTATAAAATACTCAGATACAAGTGAAATAATTTTAAAATGTGAAAAACAGGTCTAAACAGGTTCGGTGAATATAAATAATGTAATTGATGCTAAATCAGTACATGCTGCAACATTTGTCATTGGTAAATTGCTCCCAATTAGACACTATTAGTAATGGGAAGCAGTGCAGATGGATTGCATCAAGTTTTGAGAAATTCTTTAACAATGGACATCACTGCTTTAGCCCTTTATATTGAAAGAAGGCCCCAATGTATCATCATGCAGTTTGAGGAAAATTTCAACTTGTTAAGCCTGCTAGAATATAAATCTCAATTGCATTCTGTCTACTGATCTACCTCACCTCTGTACAGCTGCTTATACGTAGCCAGCGTAGCGTCCTGTCCATGGCAAGCCTCTTTGGCCTCCTGGTGGTTAAATTGGTAACGACCATTGGAACTCTGATAAGGAAATACAACCCCTGGAAGACAGATCTAGGTCAATTTACTAACCAAAATGTTAAATTGATAAATACAATAAGTCTTAGAATTTAGTTTAACACTCGGTGTACACTCCTGCGTAAAATTGTGTTTTGTGTTACGCAGAAGAAAAAAATACGTTTGACACCAGATTTTTTATAGGCTACGCCTGTATACCACTATATTGGCTATCACAGCTTACCTTCTATTCTCAGGGTAAGAACGACACTTTCGTCTTCTATTCCGTTGACAAGTTCACATCGGAACCTTCCGTCATCCTCCAGTTCAAGGTTGCTGATGCGCAGGGAGGCATCCAATGGATAAGCTCGGCGCAACGATGCCCGGGGCCCCAGCAAGCCATATCCCTTTTGCGCCTGACCATTTGTGATGAGAACGATGTTTTCTACTCCACGGTGCAGTGGTTCCAACTTTGTCCACTTCACTTTATACTGGGGTGGTTTAAATAGCATCAAACAGGGAAGAGTGACGTTCGCACCTCGACGAGCTGTTACTTCTGCATAGACGGGTGGCTCAAGAAGGTACCGAAGTTTCTTATGCACACCTGTAAAACAGTTAAGGAAATATTAAATAGCACCCGAAGAGGACTCCTGTCACCATTATACAGGTGGAATTTAATCCGTGTTATACACAAGAACAATATTTTTTCCTTGGTAGTCTTGGGGAAATTGCACATGAAAATGTAGTTGCATTGCATTTTATTGCATTGTATTGTGCATTTTTACTTGATTGAAAGCTTTTCCCAGTTTGATGCTGCACAGTGCTCATTCTGGGCCTGTCTTGACTATGTGAAGCAGTTCTATAACAACTGAGCCTTTATTATGCCCTAGCCAACTGAAGAGCTGATTTGAAATTTGAGCCATTATGATGCCAGTAATGAGTTTATCTGAAATGTGTAGTCTTTTGGGAAATAAAAAAAAGTATGACACATTTATTGCATACATTTCAATTGCTCTATTTATATGACTTCTTGTCTATGGTGATATTAAATTTCTAGATCTTTTGTTTTTCATATTTCATGATGAATCCTTGTTCGTCTTTCCTTTTTCATAATCACGAGCATGTTAAATAACATGATGGGGGTGGGGGGTGGGGGGAATATTATTTAACATCCAGGCTGGCAAAATGTTTTGAGGGTAGATGCACTCACAGTGACTCACCTTGTCTTTGAGAGTGAAATACAGCCGAAATAGGTGTATATGTCCAGGTGAAATAGGTGACAGCAGCCAGAATCACAGCTATGTTATTCATGATGGGACGTGACACGCAAGTCTATCGTCCCTTTTCCTGTAACAGAAGAACAATAACATATTTTTGCATTTTAGACTATGCCTCTGAACAGTCCTCATATTTTTGGAGGGAATTGTCAGTGGTATTAGCAGAATATCCTCAAGCTATTTGTATACAATTTTATAACGAAAATAGAACAATGCAAATGTGAAAATGATGGTTCGTTTATGATTTGTATCCATTTTGTGTCCAAGGAAACACAAATGCGTATTTGCATTATACTACAGACCCCCCACCCCCAATTTTTTGTGCTTAACACACTCAGTAAGTCATCTCAAAAAATAATGGAGAACATGTGTAGATGTATTCATAGTCTGTACAAAAGCTAGCTGTTGCTGATTGGGTATGTGCAAGTCAGGCTCAGCCTGTGTCCACGTGGTGGTTTGTGAATCCATTTCCTAGCCACAGCCAGGACATCAGGGAACTCCCTACTCATTATGATAAGTGTCATGGGATCTTTAATGACCACAGAGATTCAGGAGCTCAGTATAACATTGCATATGACTCAAGGCTCATCAACACCACTTCCTCAGTTTCCCTGGAGGTCTCCCATCCAAGTACAAACCAAACCCACACTTACACTTGGCTTCAGCCATTCAGCAGGAGCGGGGCTTCCTGACGAACTGTTGAACTTTGTAGGGGATGCAATCAGTGGAGAATGGGCATTGATTTTCTAATTTTCCACAAAGCATACTGTCTAGTATTGAAATAATTCACCAATTTCACCCTCACATACTGCTCGTCCCAGGGTCGCTTTTAGGCATAGACAATCCCCTCGGGCCCGTCATTAAGGCTGACAGTTATTATTTGTACTAACTACGTCATTTAGATTTGTGGGCCATGGCTATTCATACTACATCAATTGTTGAACAACAGATTTCGCTATCTTGTGAACTAGATCAGCTTATTTTACAAACTAGATGAGCGTGGTCGCATGTGCTGAACGTGCACGTTGCTGCAAAATTCACGATTACTTGGGAGCTGTAAAAGACAGTTTTTTAGAGTAACAGACGCTGACAAATCTACAATGATTAGGAGACTGACTAACTGATAGATCTATTGCCTGACGTATGGTGAGTAATATCAAGACCGCAAAAAGCAACACCGGGTTTACAGTCCTGTTTGCAGAGGCGACCCTTTTTTTCAAGCCGGAGATAGAACTGTCCGCTGTACCGTGCACCTTACGTAATTTTGAGAACAGGCTGTCATTGTTTGAGTTGTAGCTACCTGATGAAGCAGGGCTCCACTACTTTTGAAATTAGATCTTTTCGGACCAAATCAATCGAGTTGCCTCTTCCTTTTAACAATTTGGAAATTTGGATAAATAATAGTACGGTCTTTCGTAGAATTGTGCCGTTGTGCATTTTCAACGGCAAGTTCAATGGTTTTAACATGGCAGGTTTTCCACTTCATTTTCAATTTAGGACCCAAACCTTTATGAATACAGTAGTCATTGTGTGTGACGTGTGACGCTTTGTTTCTCAGTTTAGTAGAAAATAGTAATACAATTAACTATAAATTTCACTTTAGTGCACCAAAGATAGTTATTAGTGATTTGTTTGGATTATGATAAAGCATTGTGGATTATTGAAGAGTTCCATATGAATCCTTTTAAGTGTAATACATTGGAATGACTTTCCAACTTTGAACATTACAATAATGTACATTGATTTATTTGACTTTTTATTATCTGCCTCATATTTCTACTTATTTGAGTGCAACAATGTGGTCATTTGGCCAATCTGTAATAGTCTCTGTCAGTTTGAGATGCCATATACCATTCTGCGGCCTACCTTCACTTTAACATTGGCACAAGTATTCTGTATCAGTCGACCTCTAGCAGTGACATCAGGTTCAATGTAAACATCACTTAAGCAATATAACTTCATGTGGTCACATTTTACCACTCTCACAGTTCACAGTATTTGCTGGAGTACCACTTTTCCTGTTACATAATTTGCAAAGATCTCACAGAAACCACTATTCAGCACAAAACTATCTCCCTCTAAAATCAAGCCAGATCTGTCGATATAAAGAAACTCTAACCTGTCGAAGTTGATGTAGCCAATGTGGCTTTCAACACTTTGTCTTTCCTTTCTTTTCTTCTATTTTTCTGAGTGCGGTGATCGTTCACCCAGACATGTTATGTTCCTGAAGGTGCACTTGATGGTGGAGTTTGACCTGTCAGATTCAAAGGGCAGCAGCTTTTTTTAAAACAAAAAATTAATCTGAGTTCTATGTTTCCTTCCGTCTTTCTTTCTCTTCCTGTGTATTCCTTTGTCCTCTTCTCTCTGGATATCTCTTTTTCTCTGTATCCTCTGTCTTCTCTCCCAACCTCCCTTTGTATGCTCCCCTTTTGCTCTTTCTCTCTGGGCTCTGGTCAGGACTCATGTGTCCCAGGCCGAGAGGCGCGTAAACAACCTTTTTCTCCTCTATGCTCCAGATGTTAATTAGATAGTGACAAGCGGCCATTGTGTGCCCTTCCGCCTCTCTCTTCCACAGCTCAATATGAGAACCGGGAATGATGGGAAATTTAATGAATGGACATGGGGAACGGGTGATGCTGTAGTGGTATGTACAGGATTATATGGAGGAATTTCCATTTCTGTAAATCACCCCTAATCTAAACCTCCATCTTTGGGAAATCTTCTCTCTGTTCTTCCTGCCCAGATGATTGGACGTCTGTGTCTTAGTTTCAGACCCTCCATATGGGTTAGATTCAACTCTTTCAACAAAATGTGACCCCACAAAAAGTAGCCCTCAAAGTTCTGAATGTCTTTGTTCAGTAGGAATATACCGCGTCTCTGAATGTCTGCTCTGATCTCTCTCAGAAGGGTGTGGTATGTGATATGCATGAAGCCCTTTAGGGCTCATTTTTGAACAAGTTGTAATTTTGACATTTTTTGTCCAGTCCGTGCCTTTCCTCCTACCTCCTGCTGTATGTACTAAATAGAAGGGCAATATTGTCCCTGTTTCGATCTTACTGATAGATATATAGTGAAAAGCAACAGTGTATGCCTGATGTGTAGTGTAGTACACTGATTTAACATGAGTAGATATGTGGATTTTTCTTAAAGCCAAAACGAGATTCACAGTTTAATATTAAGCCATGTATATAGTATTTTCCTGCATATAAGCTGACAACCCTATTATGGTTGATAATATCGGGATAGCCATCTCCAACTTTCAATCATATAGCTGATAATTACCTGTATTGCCATCCAGCCTATGCATCTGAGAGTCGTCAACACAGTCACTAATAGTGCATTCTTATTGGCTACATTCAAGAGGTATGTCAGCAAAGATATTATTTGCTGAAATACCTGATCCCCTATCCCTTCCAAGAAATGTCAGAAGTCAATGGCCCAAAGCCCATATTTACATTTTTATGTCTCGAAAAATTTATTGGTTTTAAAATGACTGAAGCATGGAAATTGAGGCAGATGAACTGATAACAGTTGGGACACTATTTGCATGACCTTCTCATGACATTTTATTTAGTGAAATCACAGGTTTAACGTTAGGTCAACTGGCGGCATCAGTAGCTATACCACAGTTGACTGTTCTGTTTCTTGGTTCTCATGCAAAATCAATAGTTTGCAGAAAAGGTAAATGCTAAGACTGGCGCCAGTGCTGCCCCAGGTGTACATGAAGGCATTGGGAATACCAAAAAGAAACTATCCCCACATGCTGGTGTAATCCATTTAGGCCTAATTTAATGCACTCTGTAGCACTCTTGCCTTTCCAAAAATTGTGTCACTCGTGACTTTATTAAGACTGTAGCTATTGAATTACATGCAATGAGTACCTGTTTTTTTAAAAATTCTTTCTGTATTACTGTTTTGTGTGGAAAGGTGCAGTACCTCCCTGAGCCTGCGCATTATCCTGATGTCAGGGCTCAGAGAGGAGCTAACGTTTCCCTGGACCGTGCTTCGTAACCTCAGATTATGAAGAGGACACTGTGAGCTCTGCTTTCCACCGACCTTATAAACAATGTCAGAATTGTAACCGCTGTGATGTCCTTTTTCTCAAAGGAAGCAGCGTGCACACAAACACAAGGAGGGAGAAAAAAAAGGTTTTAAGTAAAATCAAATAATGGAATTCCACTGTCTCCCCTGTGTCTCTTCACCATTGTGTAGCCCTATCAATGGAAGTCTTTCTAGCTCGTGTGGAGACAGCAATTAGTATTCATGAGGGCACGTTTAGGTGACAACTGTCCCTTCTCTCTCACGCTCTCTCTGCTTTCTATTTACTCTTTCCTCATCAAGGAAAAATAGATACAACACAGAAACTTTGGTTGTGCTTAGTTATTATTTTTTAATTTGGTGGACACTCTTGTCCAGAGTGAGTTGTATTATATGAATTGTAGGAACAAGGACATAAGTACAGACGAGTAGGATATTTACAGAATCAAGCTAAGTGGCAATAAAGGCATACAGTCAATCACAGCATAAAATCAATCACATGATGCACTGGCTGTACATGTCTGCTGCCCATGGCTGTATCCTGATTTGAGCACATTATAGTTTATGAAAATGAAAGGTCAGGAGTTGGGCACCACATGCCTGTTTTATACTGGCATATGGAAAGTTCAAAAAACACACTTTAACTGTATGAGACGATGCATTCAGTACATCGCCAATGTTTATATTTATTAGCCTTACCTGTGTGAGAGCCATTCTGCTCTAACCCAGTTTAAATGTGGCTGTCTTACCTTTGTCAAATCTTACCTGACCCAGCACCATCCACATGCCCATACTGCATGACGCAGTTTATGCATGACTGTTATCACTAGGAATCTAAAACACAGTAGATTTCTTCTGTCACATGCAGTGACATAACTATTTCTACAATGTACCAACAACTCTGATACAAAAGTGTAGAACAGATATCAAATCCTCATTTCATGCTGATGGTTTCATACAGCATCCTTTATCTTTCATCAGTGCCTCATGATGACTGGGCATTTTTCCAGATTTAAACCCTTTGTCTTTAATTGTCAAACATGCTATTATAGAATTGCATTGTAAAGCACTGTTTATAGCAGTTACTGAATAAAGCCAGATACAACTGGTTTGTCAGTGGAAACTGCTTAGGTGTTGGCAGCTGGTGTGTGGTCCTTTGATGCTTCTAAGAGGTCAATGTGATAGTTTGCAAGGAGTAAATGGGTTTGTAAATATTTCACCAGTAGACATGATCTTTGATCTAACAGCCTGTAGAATGTGTTTAAGATTGTGGGTGAGGGGGGCATCTCCGTGGAGACCTCAGTCACGCAAGATAAAAGGCATATCATTTGAGTATGAGTAGGAAGAAAGTATAAAGATAAAATATAATTTTATCTGTATGGCAATGGCATAGTAACCCTTAATGGCTTTAAGGGACATGTGGGATTTGGTACCGCAGGCAAGCATGTTTTGCATGTGCAAGACAGCTTCTTTGGTTTAAACCTCCACCCAACTTGCCTGCAATCTATTGTTTCTGCATGTTTAAATTGGTTTTACTAATTTCCCTCTAACACATTATAGTATGGAAATGGTACAATTTGATCTTAAGATACTGGTTGTAAAATGCATAAACTTGATTTTATGACGTTTGTGATAAAATAGTTATAAACCATACTACTGAGATACTAGCATTTGGAGAGATATCACATATACTAAATTAATCCAGGAAGTAATTTATTAACTGGTGTTATGTCTTAAAATTCCACTGTACACTCATCATGCACAGGGTCAAAAGCAGCGAGGGCAGTTTAGGATGGCTGGTTGACAATTTTTTCAAAATATAGACTAATGAAAATTCAAGTGAATCAATATGTGCATCCTAAAATAACAATTGGCAATAGTTATTGGTAATTTTTATAAACTTTGAAGTGCAGAGCATTTTTTTATGTCGGCGGTAAATAAAACATTAATGAACATGAACACTAAAATGATGGATGTGCCGTTCTTGTCTTTAAACGGTTTTCTCTTATGTCAATATGCATGGTGAGGCATCTCCAGTGAGCCCATACATCATGTTTGACTTGGTGTAAGGTTCCATTGTAGTGGTAGTTCAATGTCAAAACACTCTCTGCAGGCTAGGACATGATATTAGACGGTGCTTGCCAGGTTCTTGACTGTGGCTAGACTGGTGAGACTAGATTTGGGGTTAGAGCCTGTGTTTTTAATCACAGCTTAAACTGAGCATGAAACAACATCACTTTTCACAGTAGGTTAATTTCAATAATAGTGTCTGAAATAAGTGTAAAGTTTGAAGATAACTGTTCCGACCGCCTGGCTGAATGTGGCTACTGTTCTGTCTGGCAGAAAACGGTTGCATTCCTCAGGGTCATTGGGGGTCTGGAGACATGTTCATTCATGCGACTGGACACATGTAGAAAAGCATACAGTACATTCGAAAAATATGATTTAGGTTTTTTTTTTTTGTTGTTTTTCTCGCATACCACATTCCTGGATTGTAGCACATATTTTCATGTTAGCAAGCACAAAGTTGAAGCTGTCAATAAGCTGTCAAAATGTAAATAGTCCCTGAACACGAATGGCAAGACTAATTGGTATGAATGGAATGGCGGGTTTTAGCTTGTGCAATAAACCACACAGAAGAAAACATGACATTGTGTTACAGGATGAACATTAAAACTGGAATTGTTCTGGTGTGCCTTAATTGAGCAGTTAACAGTTTAGAATAACAATGTGCTCTGTCCTTTGTTATTGCAGGATTCTTGACTGCTGGAGTCGTGCAACCAGGTTTTTTGGTTTCTTTAAAAATGGTAATGCTGTTAAATTGGGGAGGAAAAGTGGATCAATCAAGACAATGACCAGTTAAGTGAGATAGTGAAGTGCTAGCAAGCTGGAATAATAGTTTGCAGTACTGGTGTAGACGAGGGTGGGCCAGAGTGGGCCAGAGCCACCTAAATAGTATCCTATCCCATTTATTTATCTTGGCTGATTCACCACACCCAGTTGTGAATGACCAGGCAGCTCTGCCCTCCTAGTTCAATGCAGGCCCAGCTATGAATATTTCTGGCTGTACTGCTGGTTTGCAGTAAAAATGCTGCTGTATATTACATGCCGTTGAACACGGAGGCTGTAAAATAAAGGAGGGCAGCCCTCTAGTGGAGATTTTTGGGAATTCCCTTGTAGGGAAGAGGTGTAAATGCTATCATGCAAATAATAGAAATTCTCTATCACTTTCCAAGCCATTTTTGTTAAAAAAAAAAAAACGAACAACAACAGAAAACTACCTAAAATTGTCAGGAAGATATGATTTGTTCCTTAACCCATTCTTAGGACACACATCTTCAAATAAAAATAACTGCAGTGCATGATTGTGCATACAAACTGATTCAGTTCAAGCCTGTGTGGCACCTGATGGAAACATGTCATGAATGTATTGCTATGTAGCCTTCCAAATGAAAAGCAGAACTTCTAAAAACCTCACAAGTCACCATAGCCCTTAAAGTAGAGTCAGTGCAGGGCAAGTTCAACCACATATTTTCTCTGGATTATATTTTTTAATTCCCTAGGTTTTGTAAACATGAAAAATATCATAATAAGAAAAAGAACATTTGCAGTGTACTCTTTACATCATTTGTATTTATTAATGTAGTTTACAAGCCATAAAATGGCAGTTTATGGTTGTTATGATGGAAGTGTCATGCATTTACTGGTGGTGAATGGGATACAGTAGACTTCACAGGGGTTAATATAAGAACATTAAATTATGCTTATTTACATTTTCCTTTCACTGGTATCTGGATATCTGTCACCTTTAGCTCAAAACCCAGATGAGTTATTTCTCTGATCTCTCTGGTGAACCCTAAAAATCCATTGATTTCTTGTTTTAAATGTCATTCTGACAGATAGGCAGTGATGGACTGCCATAGCTTCGGTGGGGGGTAGAAGCTCTCTGTCAGTTCGTGAGAAGGCTGGATGCGCCTTGAGGTGGATCTCAGGTGGATAAGTTACAGCGTTGGGTATATTTCCTGGAAAACCCTCTGCTCTTGCCAAAGTCAACCAATGATGAAATCCCTGGAACTCTTCAACCCTGAAAGGAAAATTATTTTTTCAGATTCCAAATTCACACAGAGATAGACCACATGACAAAAGTACATTACATTTCCAAAAGTATGTGGACACCTGGACATCACATCCATGTGTACTTGTTGAACATCTCATTCCAAGACCATTGACATGCATATGAAGCTGAACTGCTCTTTGCTGCCTCCACTCTACTGGGAAGGCTTTCCAGTAAATTTTGGAACATGGCTGCAGGGATTTGCTTCCATTCACCCACAAGAGCATTAGTGAGGTTGGGCACTGATGTTGGGCATAAGGCCTGGCTCGCAGTGGCCAGTCAATTTCTTCCCCACCAAACAAAGCAAATTAATTTGTGCACGGGGGCATTTTCATGCTGAAACAGGAAAGAGCCTTACCCATACTGTTGCCACACAGTTTGAAGTGCAGTATTTTCTGCAATGTCATTGTATTGTATTGTATTTCCCTTCACCGGAACTAAGGGGCCCAGCCCAAACCATGAAAAACAGCCCCAGGCCATTATTTCCATTGTTTGGAACTCTGTAGTGACTGTTGCAAGGACAGATGATTTTTACACGCTACATGCTTCAGCACTCAGTGGGCCTGTTCTGTGAGCTTGTGTGGCCCGTGACTTCATGGCTGAGCTGTTGCTGAACCTAGACATTTCTACTTCACAATAACAGCACTTTCAGTTGACTGGGACAACTCTAGCAGGGCAGAAATTTGACAAACTTGGAAAGGTGACATCCTATGACAGTGCCACGTTGAAAGTCACTGAGCTCTTCAGTATGACCCGTTCTACTGACAGTGTTTGTCAATGGAGATTGCATGGCTGTATGCTTGATTTTATGCACCTGTTAGTAATGGGTATGGCTTAAATAGCCAAAACCACTAATTCGAAGGAATGCCCACATACTTTTGGAAATGTAGTGTATGTAGACACCTGCCATCCAAAGTTATGGGCATTAATATAGAGTTGGTCCAACCTTTTCTGCTATAACAACCTCCACTCTTCAGAGAAGGCTTTATACTAGGTGTTTGGAATTTGCTTCCATTCAGCCAGAAGAACATTAGTGAGGTTGAGCACTGATTGGTCAATTAGGCCTGGCTCGCAGTTGGCTTTCCAACTGATCCCAAAGGCATTGGATGGGGTTGAGGTCAAGGCTCTGTGTAGGCCAGTCTACCACACTGTTCACACATTAATGTTACCACAAGTTCTACCACACTGTTTTCGACAAAACCATTTCTATATGGACCTCACTGTGTGCCCAAGGGCATTGTCATGCTGAAACAGGGAAGCGACTTCCCCAAACTGTTGGGGAAGCACAAAATTGTCCAGAACCAAACCATGAAAAACTGCCCAGACCAAGGGGTGTCCAGCTAATTTTGGTCATGTAGTGTAGATATAACTGTTCCTGGTGTCAACACAAGGTCTTCAATAAGCCATCATATGAGGATCCTCTCGCTCATGTCAGTAGAGTAGTGACTTGTTTTCTGTTTTTATGTAATATATAAAATCACCTCAGAACCATTTTACTTCTCCACTGTAAACTTGAATAGTGCTTTGAATATGACAGATAGGGTAGTATAAACATTCCTGATGGAATATTGGTCCTCAAGATGTTGCCATATGTTTTCTTAATGATTGAGGTTTTCATAGTCTGTTGATAGGTTGATACTGTATTAAAGAACAGGTAATGACCGGTTGAATCTAGGAAATGCATTTCATACATAGAAAAATCCACACCCATTTCTGAGAAAAGTTGTGAGGTGAGTGCAGTTTCTAGAAGTGTTGATAGGAGAGGGCCAGGTTAAAAGCGCTCCACAACCTCGAGCCACTTCAGCTTCCATCACCTCTGCTATGACATTTTTTTTTCCAACATTTGCCCTCTGACTCTCCCCTGTAATATACATGGAGTACTTTTTGCGTGAGGCGAAACCAGGAGTGATCGATTTGATTTGAATAAACTGTTATGACCTTAAATACATTTCGTTCAATTCAAATTCCGTTTTACATATTTTTTCATGCTACATTTTCATAGCTCGTGATGAAGTCTTCGAGTGGATGTTCGTATCACTTTTATTGATTTTCCTATTGATGCTTAAAATTCATGCATTTAATTCCAGGTTAACTGAATGCAGTTGCCACCATTTATAACGTAGGTGTCTCTCCTGCATTTATGCAATGAATGTAGGGAGTGGCAATTTATGGATGGATACAAAATGACTAAGCTTTGTTTTGACCAATGAATCCAGCTAAATTGTGAAATGCTTTAATTACAGTTATACGTCTTAGGGGCAATTCCAAGAAAAGGTTTAAGAACTGTAAATTATTTTTTTAAATTATATGATGTAAGTCACAATGCATCAGTTGTATCAGACCAGTGTTGTAGCCAAAACCTATCCTGCCTGTAAACCTCCCTTACAGGCTCAGTCAGATTTGCTGACTTTTTGACTCCTGGCCTTCTATTCCAGGGACTCTTATCTCTCATTGTCCCTCTTGCAGATATTTGATGGCAGACAAAAATCTACTCACACATCCATCTGTCTCCTGTGTGAATGGGGGCACATGTCTCCCCCATGTGACAGTCATGCCTTTGATAGAGATCTCCCAGCGTACGCTGGAATGTCAGCTTATCTCTCTCCCTGCAGCCATACTGGGCCACTTTCTACCAGCCGTGCTCACACACTACACCTACCAGAGGGAGAGCGCTGGAACAGCCCCTCTGTCAGGAATGTAACAGCATAACTGTACTGTAAGTTCAAATCCCTCCCTTCCAATACAGTATGCTCAGTAGTTCTTAAACCAACAACATCCACAAGAAACAAATCCCTGCAAAAATCAATTTAGAGATTTTGTCTAGTTTTCTTCTTGTCACGGTTAGCACGAGCGTATTTTAGCAGCTCACATCTCTCAGCACAATTGGAGCTCTATTGAAGATGTATATTTATGTTTTTTATTCCTTGTCTAAAATACCTCCATTGATATTTTATCTCACGTTACATAATCGACAAGCCCTGGCTTGCGCTTATCGCATCAAATCGGGTTCTGCACCTCCAGTAGCTGGTTCTGTTTTAAGGTGCGTCCCACAGGTGACCCCCCCAACCCCCCCCACCTCATGCCCTAGCAGAGCTGTGTGAATGCCAGATCGCCTTATCTGCGGGGCCCACGAGACAGCGGGGAGATGAAGTGACAAGGTGCCGCACGCATGTCTGTGCAGCTGCTGTACTCCAGCAGCACCACTGGCGGCTGTCTCATGAGCAGATCTCACCGTCTCTTTGTAATCTTTCAGTCTCTGTGTTAGTGCAAAGTTAATTATACTTCCTTCTGTATTCTCTGTGTTAGAATAATGTGGTGTTCAGTAAATGCTCCATTCAGTAAGAAATTCGTATGGATAACACCAGTAGCACATACCTTTCTGTGCAGTGGCAGTCATTGCAGGAATTATGAGCTGGACACTTCAGACCATTAACATTTCAGCTTGACCTCACTGAGCATTTTAAACTTCTGAGCTGTACGGGGGCAGCTGAGTTTTATAACCCGGACACTGTTTTCTGTACCCTCTCATATCCATGTTGTGGGGTAAACACCAACAATATATTCATAACTATAGTAAGGTCTGAGTCATTGTTTTCCGTACCCTCTCATATCCATGTTGTGGGGTAAACACCAACAATACATTCATAATTATAGTAAGGCCTGAGTCACTGTTTATTGTACCTTCTCATATCCATGTTGTGGGATAAACACCAACTATACATTCATAACTATAGTAAGGTCCGAGTTATTTTTTCTGTCAATTAATATTTTTTGTTATGATGACCTGACTGTTAATTCCCTACATTATTAAAGGTAATATCAATGCCATACTGTAATGCTTGAATATGAACATGCTTTTAAAAAATGTCAATTTGTGAATCCATGAGAGAAGAAATGGTCAGCAACTATAGGACGGAGTGTGGCACAGTGGGTAAGGAACTGCGCTTGTAACCGAAAGGTCACAGGTTCGATTCCCGGGTAAGGACACTGCCGTTGTACCCTTGAGCAAGGTACTTAACCTGCATTGCTTCAGTATATATCCAGCTGTATAAATGGATACAATGTAAAGTGCTATGTAAAAAGTTGTGTAAGTCGCTCTGGATAAGAGCGTCTGCTAAATGCCTGTAATGTAATGTAATGTAACTGTACATGAAACATACAGGAGCCAAAATGCAAGAAACGAGTAAAATAGGATGTAACCCCCTGTGTGGAAGAATACCGAATCTCTTTAGAAAGAATCTGAGAGATGGAAATGGAGATGGGATTTGAAATGTCACATGACATTTTTTTTCATTATCACATGTGTGATGTGCTTGAGTGTCTCAGGTGGAATGAGAGAGACTCCAGGCATCCTGCAGAGCAGCAGACATGGCTGTATCGCAGGCCAATCAGATCACCCAGGTTCAATGGAACTGCTGTACTGCACAATAAAGCCCCACTGCAACCAGATGTGAGCGGGACACAAATAGAAGTCACACCTGAGGGCTTGGTCCTCCGGGTCTGGGCATTATTTTAGCTGGCTGAACCATGAAATGTTTGACTGACTCTCACAAGAACTATCAAAAACATTCTCTTTAGTGGTTGGCATTGGTTTATTTTGGGAATACACGCTTTGTACTGTAGAGGACAATCAAGAGTAGCCCCATGCGACACATGATATTAGACCAATATTGAACTCCACTAGGGTGACTCTTATTACCACATGGCACCATAACTACAAGAAATCAAATTACATTACATTACATTATAGGCATTTAGCAGACGCTCTTATCCAGAGCGACTTACACAACTTTTTTTACTTAGCACTTTACATTGTATCCATTTATACAGCTGGATATATACTGAAGCAATGCAGGTTAAGTACCTTGCTCAAGGGTACAACGGCAGTGTCCTTACCCGGGATTCGAACCTGCGACCTTTCGGTTACAAGCGCAGTTCCTTACCCACTGCGCCACACTCCGTCCTCCAAATGACAACATTTTGCTTGATACTGCAAACAAATAAAAATATTAAATGACCTAGGGACAGACCTTGCCAATTAAGACTAAAACAATTACTAAATGTGTGTGTTTGGGCAGATAATGGAAATGCATGTACACAGTTCTATTTGTGTAGAAGCGAGACACAGATTTATTGCTTGCCAGACTTATTTCTCCCTTTGTAGCTTTCCCACCTCCTGCTATATATAATACTTTGTATACGTGCAGCTTCTGTATATCTAGCAGTATATCTTAATAATAATAATGCATTCATTATCAAATATATTCAATTTCTGTCATGGATGGTATAGGCGAACTGATGCATAATATAATATGGATTTCACAGAAGCTTTCAAGTGATTTGTGAGTACATGAAGTGCAAAAGTCACATGGCCAAGTGCATTTCAACATGGTACACCACTGTTTTCGTGGTAATCATAATGTATTGCAATGTTTCCTCCCTAAATCACTTGACCATGGTACATTTCATTCACCTGTAAACCTGCTGTCAATTAAAAGGGAATTCTTCGAAGGCTCGGGTTCAAGAGTGTTTGTGAGTGTCTTCGTGGCGGGATTCCCGGCTTGGCTTGAAAAAAAAAAAAAAAAAAAAACCTGAGATCAAAGGACAGGAGTGGGCATGCAGCTCAAAGTGAGAGGAATTCCATGCTTTTCACCACTAAGAGTGACCTGTCTATGGGCCAATGACATGTGGATTTCTATGTGTTCAATTTCTATGTGTGTCTTATTCACTCATTCATCTGCAATGTGAGATATGCTTGACCAACTCCCATTGAAGTCATTTTACAAACAGGGAATAAGTGTGATGGTGGGCATGCAATCTGATACGGTAATGCTACAGTGGTATGGTTTTTACACACTGTGTTTACATTTGTGTCGATTTCTGTGAATTTTACAGTACATTCAGTTTATACAAATATAAATTTAAATTTTTGTTCCACTGTGCACATAAACGTATAATTTAGTCCACTTTGTAAAAACATTAGACTTCAGTTTATGCAGAAAGTTACTTAAAATGGCCAAATTAAAATAAATGCAAAAAGACAAAATATTCTTGCATGCAAATCATTGCAGTTCTAGTGCCCTGAAGTTATACATGCTCTTTGAATTACACTAATACAGTTGCTCAAAGAAAACAATTTTTCCCAAAAAGAATTTTGACGTAGCAATTATTTACACCCCTTTCTAATTAATTAGCGTTAACATCCTACTTTTTAAGTTAATCTCAATCATAGGGGATTGCATTGTGAAAACAGAAGGGGGAAATAAGTTTATCATTTGAGAAAAGTCATTTTGGCTAATTAAATTGAATCATTATTGAAATAAGATATTTTCATCATGTTTGAGTATTAAAGTATAGTTCAGTATTATTTGTTTTATGAAGCCATCGGTTCGTCGTTGTCAAGAGTGTGAATAATTCTGTAGGGCTGGTTTTATCTCATGAGTCTATGTTCCCCCTACAAAGTGATTTTAAAAACCCGTCTTCTTCCAGGGTTTTGAGCATAAATGAAAAGGATTGCTAGCATTCCAAGTTAAGTACACTGTCTCTTTCAAATGTAAACACAAGTATTGACTGAAAAACCTTTGTATACTTACCCCATCAATACCACTTTCAGTGTATTCAGTAACATAGCATGTACTGCAAGGCATTTGCATCTCTACAGCTTGCTTGTCTCGACCACCAGGCCGCAGGCAGACGGCAGTTTTGCCTCTCTGCCCCAGAGAGGTGTCCCTTCTCATCTTGTTGTGACCAGAACCAGCTGTGCATCGGCCCAATACCCAAAACTGTCTGGCTCCCAGTTTCACGCACAGTGGGATGCATGTGGATCGAAACGGCAATAGTCGAGATTATACGAATCATAACAACATTGTTATATTTTCTCTCCCTCTGAATGCGGAGACAGACCACGGGGAAAGATTAGAGGCAATGGTGAGTGATGTCTTTCACCCCGCAAATGTGCAGGAACCTGTCCCGTCGGCCCCCTTCCTGCCCGGACCAGAAGCGTAAAGCCCTGCTTCAACTGAAAGTTTCACGCTTGAATTCTTTAAAAGCAAATTCCACACATTTACTATCAGGCTGGGGATCCAAGAAAAGACGAACAGGCCGCCTCAGCTGTGAGATCATTGAAGATACTGAAAAGGAGGAAAGCCATTGGGTGTCGGTGGAAGAGAATGTTACAAAACACCTCCCTAATAATTTCACACACACTTTTATTTGCGATTGACTTGTGATCATACATTCATATGATTATAACCACACCCAAATTCTATGTTTGCTGCATAATTTATTTATAGTATCAAGCTATTTGTTCCTATTAAGTCAAAGGTGCCTCACTTACCCAGGGCAACTTACCCTTATTGTCTTTTCATATAGTGCTTCAGCCTTCATGCTCATACTTGTCCTCAGTAAATAATGTGAAAACAAAAAACAATCTTTGATTTTTTTAAAATACATGATGACATTGAGACATTGAGATTCATTAGTCTCCAAGTACAGTTGAAGTTATCAGTCAGATTAAGGCCCTAATTTAATTGAACAACAACTATAAATTTAACAGTGAATTGTTACAGGGCGGCAGTGTAGTGTAATGGGTTTGATTCCCGGGTAGGACCAGCTGTATAAATGGATGCAATGTACATGCTGAGTAAAAAATAAAAAATTGTAACAATGTTGGTTTCCTTGTTTCCTTAACCTGGAAGTGGAAATGAAGTACGCGCAAACCTTAAGGAAAATTTGTCATTTGCCTAAGTTTCTTGAAAGCTTGAAAGCAGTGGAAAATACAAGCAGTGGCAAATACAGTACCTGCAATACAATATGCTCTATGGGTTGAATGGAGTCAGTCCGAACCTTAAGCTTTTCTGTACCATTTGTACGCTTTGAACTGGACTGATACACTGAACAAATGCAAAGGAGGCCACCATTTTGTAACATCTATAAGGTGACAGTAGTGTATTTGAAGGCCTATAGTTATTCATTTATCATGTACTGCTGACTTGAGCAGTTTCTGATCTCTTTTTTCGAGTTGGTATGCTGAGGATGCCATTAAATCATCATCATAAATCTCCATTTATGAAAACTTCATATTTTCCTTACAAACAATGTTTACCTTTTTATTTCATGATTTCTCTTTCTCCACATTCAGACCGTGACATTTCTTTTCATCTGAAATTTAATGGTATTTAACAGAGGGAAACTGAGCACAGCATATTTCAATGTGCCAATTGCATTGTAATCACAGTAATATCAAAGGACCATTTTGCAAGCAGGCATACTGACGACAGAGACTAAAAGACATTTTTTAAACAGTATATTTCTAACACAGCAGTATCATTTTGAGGTAACTATATTGTGTTTAAACAATGTGAGAAATCTTCTGCTTTATGCATTTTTTTCTCTTTACCATAGACAATAAGAACAATAAGCACAGTTATGCATTCATAAATGCTCATGTTTCTGAATTCTATGGGTGGTATTTATTATGCATGCAGTCTAGAAAATAGTTTCAATCTGTTTTGTGAAGTCACATGTGGAAAGGGGGCATGTAGAGGTGTAACTGCAGGTTTTGACTTGGTTTAAGAAGTGGTTTAGATTTGATCAGTGGTGCTGGCAATCTGCCCCAAAGCAGACTGCAGAGACACCTAGATCATAAGTTCAGACCTGGTCTTTAATATTGGGCTGCCCGGTGAATAATCTTGTCACAGATTATTCCAAGGTGTGGTAGGTGTTTTCTTTTTTTTTTTTTTTTCGTAGGCGTCACAACCTAAAGGACACCCATCACAGGATCTCCCAAGTATTTGAGACAACCTCTTTTCTATTCAAACTTATAAAGTTGGTCCACCCTTTGCTGCTATAACAACCTCCACTCTTCTGGGAAGGCTTTATACTAGATATAGGAACATTTCTGCAGGGATTTGCTTCTGTTCAGCCAGAAGAGCATTAGTGAGGTCGGGTACCTATTTGGGTGATTAGGCCTGGCTCACGGATGGCTTTCCAATTGATCCCAGAGGTGTTGTATGGGGTTGAGGCCAGGGCTCTGTGCAGGCCATTCAAGTTCCTCCACACTGTTATCTACAAAACCATTTCTACAGTATATGGACCTTGCTATGTGCCCAGGGGCGTTGTCATGATGAAACAGGCAAGGGCCTTCCCCAAACTGTTGGGGAAGCACAGAATAATCTAGAATATGATTTTATGCTGTAGCATTAAAATTTTCCTTCAATGGAGATTTTTCTTCAAAAGGAGCCTAGCCCAAACCATGAAAAATAGCCCCATACCCAGGGGCGTCCAGATACTCTTGGTCATATTGTGTACAATCCCCATGAACAATCACACATACCTATATACCCTATACATAATTTGTTCAGTCGTAGCTGTCACAGAACATGTTATTGTTTTTGTACCTATATAACTATTTTATAAGATTGTGTTATATATAGCTGAATCACTAGAAAATGTACTTTATCAATACCCATATAGATAGACTTTTTAAATAACTGTAAACATATTCTGAAAACTACCTTTGATATGAGAGTTTTTAATTTTACAAAACTTAGTTTTCCATTATCATAATACTACCAGTAGTATAACTGATGTCAACCAATGAAATATTGCAACACTCTCCAGACCACCTTAAAGAAATGAATGCTTGAGGGGAGGAGCTGAGTTTGCCTGCAGAAAGGGATTGGTGGAATGCAGGGGGAAGGGGGTGTGTGCTTGAAGAGCGCAACACAAAACAGCCGTTGAACTTGTGCATGAGTGGTGCATGCACACTCACTGTAACTGTGAAGTGTCTCCTGCTCACTGGAGCCAATCTGGGTTCTGAGCACGAGGTGAGAGAAAAGGACAACACCATGACCAACTTCGAGACCAACCTGAGGGTGAAGCTGCCCGCTACCTGCATCATACTGGAGATGATCATCATCATCCTCTTTGCCACGCTGGTGGAGTATGACGACCAGACGAATGCCAAGTACTGGCACAAGGAAATGGCCGAACACAACTTGTCCAACTATGATAATGAGTTCTACTTCCGCTACCCGAGTGAGTGACCTCTGGGGCTGTGTGGCTGGGGTGGGCTGGATGGTAGAGGGTGGAGGGCTTTGGTGAAGGATGACTTTTGATGGATGGCCTGTATTGTATGAAATGAAAAGGGTGGTTTGAACGCGGACCACTCTATCAGGCCCTTCAGAGGTTGATGATGTGAGCTGAGGAAATGTTTATCTTTGCTGTGTGGTGTATCTACAGTGATAGTGAGGTGCCTGATAGTCAGATCCTGCAAGAGCAGACTGTACCAGAGTTTTCAGCCTTTTAAATATTTCAAAGATATTGCTCCAGTGAAATGTTGCAATGAATTGTTCCTAGCTACTGTATGTGGAACGTAATGCATGATGCAGGGGAAGACAGGAAAGAGTGACTACTGCTAATGAGAAATTAATATATTTCCTTTGGCTACCAGGTACCAGAGATTTACAGTGCGAGAAGTTAGGTAGATTTGAATCTTTTTTTGTATTTTCCGTAGAGCACTCAGAACGTTTGTTCTGAAGCACTATATTTGACATTGTGTAGGGTCACCGGAGCGAAGTGCATTAATTTGACTTCTACAACTTAACGAGGAGTGATGACTGGATGTGAAACTGACATCCCATAGAAAGCTGCACAGAAACTCAGCTGTGCTACTCAAAGGCTGAGCCCTTTAGTGCTTACTGCTTTGGGGCTGCTGGTAGCTGCAAGGAAAATCCACTTAGAGTTTTTTTAATTTATTGCAGATGCAGTAATTAGGCAGTGAAATTCACTAAGCTGTCATTTATGACGGGTGCCTGAGGCGATAAATGTTTTTTTAGAAACAGGTTGAAGTGCATCAGTTGGAGTCAAGTGTAGCTGGCACAGATGTAATCAAAATAAGATGCAGAAGAGCAATTTCAATTATGAACAAATACAAGTGGAATGTTGTTTGTGGGGATTAAAGAACTCACAAAACTGTTTTTGTGAAGACATAACCCAAAACTCGCATTTACTTGGTAGTCAGTTACAGACTAAATACAATTGATTAAATTAAGGCTTAGTGCAAAAGCATAACTCATGAAATTCATACTAAATGAGAAACTAAGCGAACGTAAATCTAACGCAAATACCTGGAGGTTGACTGACTGCTAAATAGTTCTGGGCATTTCACACCAGAAGATTCAGTGTGGAGCGACAGTATAGCGCAGATGTACACAATTTTTATCTGAATGATGTGCAGTATATTTTTCTGATCTATAAACTTCCTGGGCAGGTAAGCCTGTGGACTGTTAGAATCCCACCTTAAGAGAGGCTTCAGATGAGATTCAGGAAGCCAGAGGGAAGGGAGTGCGCTGGATGAGTGGGCGTGGCTAATCATAATCCCTTTTGAAAGCTTACCTGCTCTGGGGGCATGCCCGTTGGGGGCCTCTTAGCACTGGGTATTTTAATGCAGGTGTTACTACTGGCATACAGGTACAGAGCCAGGGGCTGTAACAGTGGTGTGGGCATGGGAACGGGAGAGAGGAATGCCTGTATGCGCATATCCACAGAGCCGTTAATGCAGCCCAGTGAGAATGGGGGCCTTCCTCCAAGAGCGTGAGAATGGCTGAGAGAGAGGTTGCAGTGAGGGACTGGAAACCGCATTTGAGTCAATGCAAAAGGGAGTGTTTCCAGCCCTCAGACAGGTCACACTGGTTAGTGTCTCAGGGTTTGGGGGTTTGGGTGTGGTGGTTGGGGGGTGGCTTCTGAACTTGTGAGTGAATAATGCTCATGCATTGTCTCTTGCTACAAAATCCATTGCATGAAACTTATTATCAACCTGCTCTGGCGTTTTACTGATTAGGGGAGTAAAATTGAGTACAAGGCCAAGTCCATAGCAAGACAAAATTATTATTCCACAGTGCATAGTTTAATGGTCTATTCGATGCAACAGTTCCGATAATGTTTGTCATAACTTTTCTGCTATGTAACTAAGTATGTAAGTTGTAATTCTTATACGAGGAGGTATTATACACATGTTCATTTGTCACAGGTGAATGCATAAGTGATTATCATGGGGTCCTGGCCACATGATGTGTTTAGTCTGGCTCATTTTAAAAAAGGCTTGTGGTAGCATGATGTTGGGAGTGTCCATGGAGCTCAGGCTTGAGTGCCTGCATAACCTTGTTTGTATCCATGCAGCGTCAGGCAGTGAGAATGGCATATCCATACAATAAGATGATGGGAGTGTTGGCATAAAAGTGCATGTATCAGTGCTGGATTAAATCTATTAAGAAAGTCGTTTTACAAACAGCAGTGCTGTTTGATAAATGGAATCTATTATTTCTATTAATTGTCTCCAGGGCTGTTTTTGACAGTTTATGCTGATTATGTCAGATCAGCCTCAGGGTTTTCATTTATCCACGGGTCATTTAGATGAAGAACTTTTTTTCCAGAAAACTGATGACATAATGGGGGAATCATGCAGAACAAAGAGAACTATTCCCAGGAATATCGATTTAACTACACAAATTTAAAGAGACCAGTAAAACTGAAAAGAAGTAAGCCCTAAAGCTAGGATATGCAGTGCTGCACTATCAGGGTGACATACTGTACTGTTTCAGGATTCCTGAGTAGTTGCAAATAGTCACCTGAGGAATGGAAAGTTAGGGTAGCAGTTTGGGACCTGTGCTCCTGACCACAGTCTAATTTGTGTGAGTAGAACCTGGAGGAAGAACAAAAAGGGAGATAGTTATTAAAAATCAGTGAAATGCAGTGCTGTAAATATCCTGGGATGGCACCATGATTGAAGAATTTGCAGAGGAGCTTGATATTGATTTAATTTGACTCAATGAACATTGTGGTAAAACAATATGTGGAATAAGAAGTTAGTACCATTTTATTATCTTTTCATCTGTTGCTCATCTGAAAGACTTGCATGCCTGTTATCTCATAATCAAAGCATAACTTGACATCACACAATCACATGCAGGGGGAGAAACCTGATAGTCAGGTTCTTGAACAGACACGAGTGTGAGTCTTTATCTTGTTAAACTGAACAATCAGAGTCGTAACAAAAAAATAATGAATTGTATTTGCACAGCTCTTTTTCAAATACCATCTTCACAAGAGGCAATACATATCAAGTCAAGTAAAAGCATAAAGAAGTAAACTTTTACAGAAGAAAAAAAGCAGGTATAATTGAAATCCAGTAAATGACCCAGTACCCCAAACGTGTTCATGTGTTTCTGTGAGAGTAGGAGTGGAGGTGGGTGAAAGAGGTGACGCGGGATATCTGGGACAGTTGGCCTGCAGGGAGTCTGGCACCATCAGTGCTCCCTCTGCCAACAGCCGGTTTCCAGGCCCAAGCACAGACAAAGATTGTTCACTCACTATCTAGACTGAGGCCATGAATGCATTTCATCTAATTGGCAGATTACAGTGTAGCTGGCTGAGTGAGCAATGGGAACAGATAAATTGAATAGAGTCCAGGTGACGGCACATCCGTCTGTGTCCAATTATGTAGGCCAGCTGAATTTCATCACCCATTTAACCATACACATTACACCTATTCTAGGTTATCCACAGCTGGGTCTTAAAAAGCAAATTTGTTTTTGAAATAGTGAACTGTAACAATGCTTGCCCTTTTGAGGACAGTGGCATCGAATACACTTTATGATACCAGGAGGTTGTGGGTTCAAGTCACAGTTGGCATGCTGCACCCTTGCACTAGGCTTTACATGAACAGCTCCAGGTGGAACGAGCTCTGAAGGCTTGTGGTACTATGTAGCAAGCCGAGTGCCACCGCTCGTTTAAGAGATGAGAGAGACGAGTTTATTTTTTTGGACGCGACTGCGTCTTTTTTATTTTACGGCCTCCACGCGGCTTTCTGTTCGCAATACACAATTCACTGCTGACTGTCCATCAGCTCTTCCTCGTCTTCGTCTCCAGTCCGTTCGCTTCTGTCTCTGTAGACCAGCTTTTTAAGCGTCCAGGCTCACTGTCGAGGTAATCAGCACATTGTCCATCAATCAAACAATTAACCATCAGTGCTGATTAATGATCCCCAACAGCTGTGGCGCAGAGTTCCGAGAGCCGCCCCGCCCACTCTCTCTCTGCAGCCAACGCAAAACCACGCCCACCCTACCACAAACTAGTTAAACCGGAATTTATTAAAAGCAAAACACCTACAGTACAGAGGTGTAGGTGGCATTAATGAGCAATGCTCCGCTCTCTCCTCCCGCAGGCTTCCAGGACGTGCATGTGATGATCTTCATCGGCTTCGGCTTCCTGATGACGTTCCTGCAGCGCTACGGCTTCAGCAGCGTGGGCTTCAACTTCCTGATCGCGGCCTTCGCCCTGCAGTGGGCCACCCTCATGCAGGGCTTCTTCCACGGCATGCACGGGGGCAAAATCCACATCGGGGTGGAGAGGTGAGATGCCTGCCTCTCTCTCTCTCTCTCTTTCTCTCTCTCTCTCCACACACACATGCACACATACGCACACACACACATGCACACTCGCTCATACACACACACACACACTCTCTCTCTCTCTCTCCACACACACATGCACACATACGCACACACACACTCGCACATACACACACACACACACACACATTCTCTCTCTCTCTCTCCACACACATATGCACACGTACGCACACACACATGCACACTCGCACATACACACACACACACACATTCTCTCTCTCTCTCTCTCTCTCAATCTCTCTCTATCTCTCTCCACACACACACACATGCACCCGCACACACACGCACATACACACACATTCTCTCTCTCTCTTTCTTGCACACACATGCACATGCTGTCTATTTCACTCTTTCTCTCTCATACACACAGACATGCACATACTCTCTCTCTCTCACACACACACCCATACACTCTCTTTCACTTTTTCTCAGGAACATACATGTGCACATGCTAACACACATAAGTGGAAACATATACAGTATCTGTCACATTACATCAACACTGACGCATTGCAGAGTGAATATTATACATTCTATATTAACTCTATATTATATATTTAGTGATGATCAATACTTGACAAATTAGTATAAGTGTCTATAGACACTATTATGTTCTTGTGAAATATGTTCCATAAATCATTAGCTCAGAAGCTCTGTCAGTCTCACTTGTAGAGGAAACAGTTTTGAATTTTGAGTGAAGGATTGCATTAATATTGGATTAGAGTATACTGTGATTCACTGGAACACTGACTTTCTGTACAATGAATTGTAACGCCTTCCTTTTGCAGCATGATCAACGCTGACTTCTGCACGGGTTCAGTTCTCATTTCCTTTGGTGCTGTGCTGGGGAAGACCAGCCCGGTCCAACTGTTGCTGATGGCCGTGATTGAAGTGACTCTGTTTGCTGTCAATGAGTTCATCATCCTCTCTCTCCTGGAGGTGAGTATAGGAGCCCATGCATATGCCATTACACTGCAGAGCTCACTAACGTATACCAAAAAACACCATAACACACTGTTACACTATAGAGCTCTCTAACACATACAAACAAACACCATAACAAGTGAATATACTGCAGATCTCACTAACTTATACCAAGAAACACCATACACACCAGAATGGGTCACAAATACCTACCAGAAAATGTCTGCACCTAAAAAATTTGTGATATTTTGGATGTTAGTTTTTGATTGAAAAATGGATTCATAAAAAATGTCTGTTCATCAGGCCAGGGACGCGGGCGGCTCCATGACGATCCACACTTTCGGGGCCTACTTTGGGCTGGTGGTGGCCCGAGTGCTTTACCGCCCACACCTGGACAAGAGCAAAGACAAGAACGGCTCTGTCTACCACTCTGACCTCTTTGCCATGATTGGTGAGATTCTCCCTTTGAAAAATATTTCAGTTCTATTGATACTGACTCCTCTGCCTTCCCCCCTTTCCTGGAGTTTATGTTTATTCACAGCAAGACCGCATAGCTGTGAGTGCTCTAGGTCAGGGCATGGTACATCACTGATTGCAGATGTATGTAGGAATGATGCAACAGAAAGTTTACAAGTGCAATTGACCCTGGACTCCAGATATGGACCCGATATCCCTTCAAAGTAAAAGTCTTGAATAACCATCTAATCTTCAGTCAGGACTCAACTCGTACATTGCTTTCATTCAGTCACAATACTGTTGTTTTTTCAAATTCAACTTCAAAATATTGGATTTTTGTGATATTAACAAAAAGCAATCAATGGCCCAGGGTACAGCATTACAGTCAAAACAGGAACTGGTATCTTCCACATTCATGCCAAGATGACCTTGATATGATTTTGAAAAGACAAGATACCTTCAGTGACTTTCTGGGCTCTTCCTAGGCTGACCCTGATTTTCACTCAGTGATGTCAGATCTATGATTGTGATGTCTGGATGGTGTTTCGGTTCCAATGCCAGTCAGATCCATGATTGTGATATCCTTATGGCATTTCTGTTCCAGTGCCAGTAAAACCCATGATTGTGATATCCTTATGGCATTTCTGTTCCAGTGCCAGTAAAACCCATGATTGTGATATCCTTATGGCATTTCTGTTCCAGTGCCAGTAAAACCCAATGATTGTGATATCTGGATGGTGTTCTTGCCCAATGCAAGTCAGATCCATGATATCCGTATGGTGTTTCTGTTCCAATGCCAGGCACAATCTACCTGTGGATGTTCTGGCCCAGCTTCAACTCGGCTATCACTGCACATGGGGATGACCAGCACCGCACTGCCATGAACACCTACTACTCCCTGGCTGCCTGTACACTGGCCACGTATGGCTTCTCCGCTCTGGTCAGCCATGAGGGCAAACTGGACATGGTAAGGAGGCTTGGAGGACTGAATTATGGTACCATAGAATATAAGCTGAGGATGATGAGAAAGCATGAGGGTGGAGTCAGGGGAGTATACAATTTTTGTATACATCACCTGAATAAATATAAAGTGATATATGCAAGTTATAGTGAAATGAAAAGTATAGCATTAAATACAATATGTAACAACACAATTCAGTTATGTTACAGGCTTTTTAGAGTTGTAAGTGAATTCACACTGATAGATTGAGGAACTAAATTGTATACCGTGGCTTCTCATTAATGTATGAACAAGTGACTATGTTAAAATTAATTATCTCAACAATGGGTATGTGTTTATGTACTTAGTAGAACTCATTCCAAATAAAGCAGCAGTGGTTGTTCGGGTCCTCCAGAGGGTGCTGTTTAGCAGTATTCGTCAGAGCTATAGAAAACACATGGCTCTTCTTGTATAGCACAATGAAGAAGCAAGTCCCATCAGTTAGCCAAACATAGATTTGAGACATATCAGTACTGGAAACCATTCAAGGTAAGTGACAAATACCATGCACATCAATACCTTTCACTCAGTGACAAACTGCCCAATATTGGTGAAGGAGATGGGAGTATAACATTTAGGCAAGTGTGTAAATAAAATTCATCCTGTAAACAAGGCTGTGGGAGATCACAGCACTACTCTGGGAAGAAACTTCACACTGAATTAAAAAGCATATGTCCCTCTTTAAAGACAGGATTTTTAAAAATAGTTTGTATTTACCTTTCCTTTTGACTTTCTGCACTAAATTATTTAAAATTAATTTACACAGGATGACTATTGCAGCACTACATTCTGTTATTGTATTATAAGGTCCATCTCATTTTAGAAACAGCCAGTGTAAAAGCTTGTTGCTGCCCCCTGCAGGTGCACATTCAGAATGCCGCTCTGGCAGGAGGCGTGGCTGTGGGCACGGCTGGAGAAATGATGCTGACACCCTTCGGCTCCATGATTGTAGGCTTCCTGGCTGGTACCATCTCCATCCTGGGCTACAAGTACCTCACGGTGAGGACAAGTGGGCATCACAGGCCTGTCGTCACTTGTCTACAACACATCCATGTTCTTTTTGCAGAAAGAGACTGGCATATACTGTATACATGTACATGAAGTTTAATTGTATAATCCTTCCCAGATTTTCTGAGTGGCCAAATATTGACTGCACTGTCAAACAAAACAGTGCAGAACAATATATAAATTCATAATTCATTCATAGAAATTATTGATTTTATATGTATAATATATAATAATGTAAAAAACAAAAGCACATGTATATACTTAAAGATATACATGCAGAGGAGTGAACACATTTACTTGTACAAACACACACACACACACACACAGACCATGTTGCTTATCCTTCTGCTGTCCCCTATCCTCCCTCGTTCAGCCTTTTCTGGAGGAAAAGCTGCGTATTCAGGACACTTGTGGGGTCCATAACCTGCATGGCATGCCAGGGGTCCTGGGGGCCATTGTGGGGGCCGTCACTGCTGCTACGGCCACAAAGGAAATCTATGGAGAAGGGTGAGTGCATGTTCATGTTCTCACCACTACCTTTTTTTCCCCTGTCAACACTCAAACGGTCTCACAATATCCAGAGTAAAGCCAATGCCTTTGTCAAGGTAGCTATGGCTAATCAAAGTTTTTCACATCTAACATTTCTATGCATATTGCTTTGCATTGGTTTACTACTATACTGAACTGTCTATTGATGCAAACCAATGTTGAAATCAAAATAATTTCCAGTCTGAAATAGAATGCCTTTAAATGAGCATCTAGCCCCAATGTGAAGGGCTAGAGTGCAGGTCAGTGCCATAGGACATGTGTGGGATATAGAGTAGTGTAAGGTACATTTCTATGCATAAAGACAGGTAACATCCCTGTGTAAAGATAGATCTCTATTTTTCTGATGCAGGATGGAAGACGTGTTCCCAAATATCCACTCAGGAGAGATCACTGCTTCCTACCAGGGTGTGCGCCAGGCTCTCTCCCTGGCTGTGACGCTGGCCATCGCCCTCGTGGGGGGTCTGATTGCGGGTGAGTACCAGTTCACAGGGGACTTCAGGATACATCTGAATGAATGGACCGCATTCTGCCAGCACATATGTCTATGAACATGCGGTGACAATTCACCTATAACTGTTGACCATCCATGTGTTTCCATGGAAACCTTCCACCATTTTGTCTCTCTACTTTATTTATAGGACACAGTTACACACAGGCAGGCATGTACACACACGCACACACACAGACACACATTTCTGCTGGTGCTGCATATTTTTGTACAGTTGTATTGCTTGTAATTGACTCCGCATTTGATTGACAGGTTTCATTCTGAAGCTGCCCATCTATGGTGCTCCACCAGACACCATCTGCTTTGAGGACGGAATCTACTGGGAGGTTGGTGATATTAACACATTAATCGTGTCTAACAGGTTATCAAAGATGTTTGTTTCGCCCAGCTTGATAAAGCTATGTACTTTGGTAAAGTAATTCAGTGTACACCAAATCGAGATATGAATATAAACCCTGCGGTGGCTCCCCAGGTGCCAGGTGAGGAGGCCTCCCATGAAGAGATGACCACAGTGCCCGTGGAAGATGTGGAGAAACCCCTTAATGGCTGAGCTTCCTGTCCAGGCGGAAGCAGACAGTAATGTGGCTTGTGCGCATACACTTTGACATGGATCACGTACCCATATACAGACCGACACGCTCACATGCACATACACACACACACACATACACACATAAATACACACGCACACAAACATGTACACATACACATTTACACGTATTCATACACAGGTTTATATGTCAGTTTGTTTTTAAATCCTGAAATCCTCCCCCATGCATGAAAGTGGCCTTTCCTGATATGGTCAGCGTACCAGCCCCACCACTCCAGGGCCTACATGGTAATCTCATGTAGGTTATCGTACTGATGTAGGTTCACATTTTGACTGTTAAGGTGAATATGCGGAGCACATGTACATGCAAGCAGAAGCATTTAACTCAGAGACACAGAAAAGGAAACAATCACCTCATTCCTCTGTCCTTTTTTAGCAGAGTGTCAGCCTGGTTGTATGGAACATTCATCTATCTGAACAGTTAAAAAAAAAACTGTCATCTGTGGGCTACAGTCTATTTGATGTCCTCTCTGTGCCTGTTCATTCAATTAGGTACTAGATTGTATTCAGAATTTCTCTTTTAATATCCTGTATTCCTTGAAAGGAAATGTGCAACATGGACCTTACACATGGGTGTTTAGGAGACAATGCTATTCCATTCGAACTCACAGTTTGTCCTTTTTTGGATGTTACATGAATCACTTGATTTTTTAAATGTTTTTTTAGAAAAATTGTTTTTTAAAAAAAATTGATAAACACAGTTAAACTTGGATAATACCCCACTGTTCCTGTATAGGTAGGAATTGTAGATGTAAGTGCCTTTGCACCTGATTTACTAAGACAGAGCTGCCCAACCATTTTCCTGGAGATCTGCTGTCTTGTAAGTTATCACTTCAGCCATACCAAAGCACAACTAAGTCAAGAGACATCTTGTTTGGCTACTAATTAGGAAAATCAGCTGTGCCAAATTAGGGTTGGAATGAAAACCTACATGATGATATATCCAGGAACAGGGTTGGCAGCCCTTTGCTAAAACCTTTAAGCACATGCAAAACCCATAACATAACCAATGACCATGGTCATGGTATTTGTTTAGCATCAGTCATGGGTTGTGTTATTGCTTTCGCGTGTGCTAAAACGTTTTCTTACTAAAATCAGGCCCTTTGTTTCTTACATGTCCTTCACGTCAACTCCCAACGAAAGTCGCCACATAAATTGTTGACAGCAGCCAATATAAACTTCGCCTCCTACGTTTTCGTATTTATCGCCACAAGATGGCAACCAAGAGCCGTATTTTAAACTGGCGGAAACGACAAATGAGCACGTAGACAAAATTGCCCATTTTATGTATATATACATTATTTTTTTAATTCTTTGCTATAGGGATGCTTGGACTGCTTGATTTTTCTGGCGGTAGTTCAAGTGTTACAATGCAGAGTGTATATTGACGTTAGAAACATTATTTGTCAGAAATATCCAACTGCTTGGACACACTGCTATGTGTTTATTTTTTAGAACCAAAGATTTTAATCTTTTTTTCAGTGGAACAACATGAGTCTAGGTTATATAGTCTGAGTATATATTCTTATTGTATAGCTACACACTTTAAAAGAATACTAGATAGAATAATTCATTTTTAAGTAATGAAATTCCACATGGCCAAAACAGTTACTTGAGTAAAACAGATTAGTTATTTTCGGTTGTTTCCTGTACCTCTGCTGTGGTTTTTTAACATTATCACTTGTCAATGCCAACCCTTAATTGCTTGCGACGTGAGTGTAAACAAATCCCTGTGAATTCAAATTTATTATTTGAAAATAAAGAGCATGTTTTTTTTTCCAGAATGTTGGAGTGTAGTCTTTCTTTCGAGTGTTATACATGAGGATATTTCACTGATAAAATTTTTCTGCAGGTCGAATATATGACTTGTGACAGTGTGCGTTGGACAAGGACCTGAGATAAAACCGCTAAATGCTGGTTCCATGTAAGGGGAGGCACTCACTTGACACCCTTGAGCAACACAATCTATGACAGTCGCTGTATTTGATATCTACCAAGAAAATAAGTAACATAGCACTTAGCTTGTATTGGTTCATTTGCGTTGGTTCATCAATTTGGGCATCCTTACTTCCGCCTACACCAGTGGTGTCAAACTCGTGCCATGGAGGGCCGTGTGTATGCAGGTTTTCATTCCAGCCTCAGATCTTGATTATATAATTAGTTAAATTATTTGCTGAATTAGGGATGCAGGTTTGTGCACAATGGTGACCCGACGTCTATGGTGACCCGCATTGTCTAAATAAAATTTTTCTTATATTCTGTGCTTCAATGCAGTTAAACGCATATGGCTGAATGAGTAATTGGACTCAATTAAGGCAGCATTAATTGGTTGGAATGAAAACCTGCATACACACGGCCCTCCATGGCACGAGTTTGACATCACTGGCCTACACTTTCTCCTGGCTCCGTATGCGACGTTTGTCAATGGCTTGTAATGTCCTGCTTTCTAGTACTGCTTCAGGTTGATAGGGGGAATTACTTTCGATGAAATCATTCAGATTACGAATATAGCATTAATACGATGTCATCGATTTTTGCCACAAGTCGGATTATAAATGACTAGTGTTTATTGTACGTATTGTATTATCACAATTGGCATTATCGAAATCGTTTCTGCGAAATAGATTGGACGGCTTGCAATATGGATCTCACGGTTTGCTTGATTTCCGGGGCATTGGCGTTGAAGCTGCGTCCCAATTCGTGCTAGACAAAGAAACAGAACTGCAGCTCCAGAATGAAAGCGGCCTGGAAAATGCGCTTTAATCCTCTCATGAATACTTAATGATGCTACAATCAGTGCGGAAGGGGTTAATGCCCAAATCCAGATGGTTTTTCCATCGTGTAATTAACACAGTTTCACTTTAGTAGGATCAAAAGACAGAAGGGAAGCGGGGGGGCTTATTTCGATACGGCGTTATTAGCCATGCCTGGGGCCTCTGCATGGTGAAATGGTGGAGGGAGAAGAGCGCCGTTTTTATTCTGCGCACAAATCCCACTCTATGATGGCGCCATGGCGTGAACTAATGCAGTGGTCCTTTCCCATGAACTATGAGACAGGTGGGCAGCTGTGCTAATGAATGGGCGGTAAAAACCAAGAACTTAATTGCACTTTGTAGTTCCAATTAAAATTCAAGAAAAAGTGATAACGATAATGATCTAGTATAATTATTCAAATGAATTTTGCGTAACTATCGAGAGCAGCTATCTATAACAAGATATTGACTCTGCGTGTTTAAAAAAATCTGTTGAGAAATGGGTGACATATTAAACTGTAAAATGGTCAGAGTTACACCAAGTCTTACAGAATACAGATGGTCCATGTTGGACTCATACTGTGTAATAGTTGAATAAATACAGGACATTTTTCAGTGTAGGTAGCTCAATATCCAACTAGGCCCATTGAACTTTTTCCTGGAATGTTCGTCAGCTTTAAAAGAGAATTATGATCACATGATACCATGATCCGTGTTTAAATATGACTTTTTCTTTAGGAGGTGCATTTTGATTGTAAATATATTTAGCCTGATTTGAAGCTACTGCTATGGGTTTGATGGAGCCACTATTGATAGGTACTATATGTTCATTTGCTCACTTTTCTTGAGTCTGTGATCACTGGCCAGCCGGCCAGTAGATATTTGACTCTGCCCATAGGGGGGTCACAGTTAACCTTTCATCCGGACAGGATGAATACCAGGAAAAGGAAGCCCCTCTGCCCGGCATTTAAGCAGCCAGGAATACTGGAATAAAGAAGCTTTCAGAGGACATGGGCCTTTGCTGATGTCACCTCCTGGAGCCCTCCGATCAGGACAATAGTGCTCGGCATGGTAGAGACCTCTTTTTCTCCCTCTCGGGGCTGGTTCTAATGGGATTAGAGATTTACTTCGGCAGAGCCTGATCCTAGACCTTCCCCTCTCTCGTATTCATCACACCTCTTGGCCGAATCGACCAGCCCAGCACCTGCTGGGGCAAATGGAGAGGATGAAAGGGCATGGGAATAGGGAGGTTTTTGGGAGTGGGGGGGAGTCACAGCAACTTGGTGCGTTTTCAAATACAAACACAACGAGCACACAAATGTGCACACACACTCTTTACCGCTCCTGAAGCTTTCTCTCACGTATTTCCAACTGAAACGTCATTGTGTATTCAACATAAATTTCTGATTATGTGTGCACTTATATTTTGCGAATGAACTGACATTCATTACATGCTCTGTGCAGGCATTAGGTTGGCATATGCTTGATGGGTCAAACTGAATCCTTTCCATCACTAGATATTTAGAACACTGAGAGGTGAAAGCAGGTTTTATATATAAGACTCTAGTCAGAATCCATGCTGAACAAGAGGATCAGAATGGAGACAGTGTTCATTTAACAACAGTTAACTATGGGGAACCTCATCTAGTGACATACTTACATTTACAGAACTTCAAGTTCTCCCTTCAGTTTAATTACCTTGCAAAGACCCAGTTGTAATCTTTGAGGCTCAGCACAATAATTTTGGTACCTGTCAGTCTCTTAAACATGGTTCTTGTGCTCAATCATAAAATGAGAGATCGACATGACTGAGGCTCTTCAATTGTGCTCTTTTTTTTGTAGACCAGTTTTTAATCACATTTCTTTTTCTCCCAATGTGGTACACCCAATTGTATTTGTAGGCCTATAATTTAAACCTCCTCTACCAATTCAGGAGAGCCAATACGCTCCTGTGAGGTGTATGCTGCCAGCTGTGATTATTTTCAATCTGCAGTTCATCAATAGTCACACAGTAATCACTGTATATGCTGTTGACTGAAACTGCCCTCCCCGGGTATTGCTATTGCTTACTCTATGCTGCCATGCGCACCAATGACATTGTCATTGTCTGTACCATAGCATAGCAAATCACTGCACTGCAAACCAGTGCTTTCGTACAGTGTGACATGCCAATTAATAGCCCTTGTTCTGCTGTCTATTGTCCCCTCTAGTAGATTCCAGACTCTAAAACAGGTAGACCTCTTCTCAGGGTAATGTCACCCAGTTCCCACAATGCTTGCTTTGGGTTTTCTTGCCAACGATATAAAGGGTCAACTATAATGTTCCAAAATTGACCACCAGCAACAGGCCATCTGAAATTGCCTAAGATGGCCTGGCATGCTAGTGACCATTACTCACCACCATCTTTACCAGCATTTAGCATTGGGCTAACCAGGTTCCGTTTAAGTATTAGCTTAACTAATGATAGAAACGATAAAGGCCAAGAAAAATTAGCTTTTTCTCAAACTGTTACTATGTGAAATGACTGATCAGTGGTAAGACATAGCTGGAACATTCATAAAAAAAACTTTTAATTGATTGGTTGCAATCATTGACAAAAATACAGAAAAAAAGTTTTTTCTTAATTAGAAAAGTAACTGCCGATAGAAAAGTAAACATTTTTTATCTAAAGCATGTTTCCATGAAGAAGATTAAAATGAAAATGCAAAAACAAAATTAAAAGCTAATTTTCTGGCTTAAATTTCAGTAAAAGTCCTGGAGATATTTTTTTTCCAAGAACTGACATTCACAGTGGATTTGCTGACTTACTGGCCAGACTCTACCACAAGTATTTACAAGAAGACCTCAACAGCAGCCTATACAACAGGAATGAAATGAAGGCATTATATTTTATTGTACCTCCTGAATGGGGAAGGTGAGCTGGACTTGACCGAAACAAAAATAGGAAGCTCAGCCTTTTCACCATAGTGCCCCTGCCACATGGCTTTAAATTGGTGCCTTTTTAGGGTGTTTGACCTCTGGGTCAGGGGAGGTCAAGTGAGGTCAGTCTTTGTGAACTCCTAATTGAGTTCCCTTTTCTCTGGGGACATGGTTTCTGAGTTCCTCTGGAGCAGAGGGTGGTTATGCTAATTGAGAACAATGTCAACGGAGGCCCCAAGTGTCCTCTTCATCTCAAATACCAGTTCTAAAGGTAGATGACCCTTCTGGCTCACACATTGCAGTTGTGGCTAAGATTCAACCAACATTTTCCCCTGTGTTTTATCCACAATTATTTGTGATTTACTGCAAGAACAATTGCTTAATGATTCCAAGCTTTACTTTAGTATGTTTTATGAATGTGTGTATAATCTACTTTATATGATATTCCTTCCAATATACTGCTTGATTTACATATATATTACAATATATGAATGGTTATCATTTACCTTTTGCGTTTTGCTGAACTTTAATGTTATTTTGTGTGGATTATTTGGTTAGCAGTTTTAAATATTTTAACAATTTTAAATATCACCAATGTTCCAGCTGGGCTTTGAGTGAATAGTCCAGTTGTTACTAGGTGACCGTGTGCTTGTTTATGTTACTCAGTCAGTTTAGTCAGTTTAACTGAGGAGCAGCCTATCCCCGATGAAGACCACTGACACATCACTTAGTGCTGCCATTTTGTCTGTGTAAAGGAATGGGTTAACATAACTTGTGTTTCACTGACTGAACTCAGTAGGAATGTAATATGTAATAATGCACTTTGTCTTGATCTGTAGAATTGAGAGGTATTTTTATCATTATGTGCACATAATTATGAGGCAGGGCAACACAATTAACACAATATATTGTCTGAGTGATGAAGATAGTAACTCTTGCACACTTTCATTATTAAATATTAAATGACAAATAATATGATACAACTGAATAAAGCCCAAACACAAATAGTGGGACGATTTTTCTTATATAGCCTTATTATTTTCTTGTATAACTTATATAGTCTTCATATGTAACATTTTATTATGAAATATTAAGGACAAATAATATCATGGCATGACTGAAGAGAGCCCTAAAACAAATAGTAATCTTAATTTATGTAAACTCCATATAAATGACTGCACTGATCCGCTTTGTAACATGCCCTAGAGGATAACAAAGATGTATGTGAAGCTTCTGCCCAATATTATATCACTGTTTAAAAAAGATTTAAGGCAGAGCTGAGCAAGCTGAAAAATGGGAAGAAGGGTTTGGGGATGCCTTAATTAAGCAGTAACAAATTGTGGATAAGTAAATATGAGAATAACAGGGTTGGGTGGGGGAATGAGGGTTAGGGGAGGACGTGAAAAATGTGGACAAAAAAAAAAAGCAGAAGGAAACTGGACAAAACTTAGCATTATGACACCCGAGCCTCCGATGGGAATTCCATCTCTGTCCTGTCCCCATAACCCCCAGCCCAACCTCTGCCATTCTCTCCTGCACCAAAATTACAGACTGGCTTTGTGGTTCAGGAAACCTTTTTTGGATGCCAATTTGCATGAAAGCGACAAGCAGCAACACTTTGTTTTTTGCATAGGCACCCCCACCCCCCACCCCCCTCGCCCCAACACACAAACACAAACACACTGGGATTCCACTGCCTGAGATGTGCAGTCGAAGCAAGATGTCCCCACACAATCCTCCTTTGTCTTAAGGACAAATGAAAAGAAGAGAGGGACAGGGCCAAGGCTGCATGTTAATTAAGGAGCCGTAGCAGTGGAAAGGGTGCATCAAAAAGAACGGGACTATTTTCAGCTTCTCCACAATGGCGAGAGGATACGGCGTGTGCAAAGAGGCTTCCGGACAGAGGCGGAGGATTGCCAGCGCTGGGTAATGAGCGCCAGGCATCCTGGGGAATAAATAAGTGACATGAGCAATGCATGTATGGAACCACGTTTCAGGGGGAGCTAGACCATGTGACCTGAATAGATTTTTGATTGCATGTGTTCATACACAAAAAGTCCACTAGGTTGTGCCATTGGGCCAGAAGCCATTTAAGGCTCATTCCAATACCTTTTTACTGTGAGCAATTTCTTTATTATTTGATGCTATTCTTCGGAGAAGAGCTTGCCTTTCCTCTATCTGGAAATGTGTAAATCTAGTAAATCTCACATAGCAGTAAAGCACTATGGGAGATAAGGCACCAAGTAATTAAAACAAAATCTCTGCTACATCAGCTGACCATTTCAATGAAAATGTGCAATTCATTGTGTGCATCTCATTGTGCGTCATTGAATTCAAATGCTAAGGTAATTCTGCAAGATGCTTCAAGCAGTGTCCATTTTGCATCACATGTAACTGCACAAAATACATTTAAATCTGTATTAATAAAAGCAAATAAAATATATCCAAGTGTGGATTACAGTAAAGTAACTAATCTTAGGGATGAGGATTAGACAAAATACCCATTCAACATATTTTCAACCTTCACTGCAGTATTATAGCATGCACCTATTTCCTTAGTAGCTACACCTTTTCATAGTCATATACTCTAATTACTTCTTCAGGCTGACAATATGTTTGTCAGGTCACTGATGTTGTATCAATGAACCATGTATCAATCATATATGTATATGATCTCCTTATTTTCTTGTCAATTACAACAGCCTCGTAAGTATTTTATTTTCTATTATCGTTCAGTTAGAATTTAATTAATTCGCGCGCAGAATGCCAGCCGTTGATGCAACACTGACAGATTATCTCACGCCGCTGTGCGGCATTATTGAGTTCCCCTGGCACGGTAAAGAGGCTCCAGTGTTGTATGTAATGTATATGGATGGTCTTTCTGTCACTTCCCACAGGAGAGGGAGAAAGCGGGCCGCGGGACCTCCGCTCTTGGCACCCGGTTCAGAGGCGGGCGCAGCGTGTGAGGGCGCTGCGTGCGAGCGAGCGGGCACCCACTCAAAACCCGCCCGACAAAGCCGCCATTCTTCAGAGTCAATGGGCCCATTAATGCGGAGGCCTCTGCTCTGGAGGGGATGTGAGCCTGGCCGAGGCGCGCGGAGGTGCCCATTAGTCCCAGGAAGCTGGGGGTGAAGGAAGGAGGCGGCGTGGCCGCTCGCTCGCCCAGGCGGCGTTGGGGGGTAAGCGCGGCCCACAAAAACCGGAGCCAAGCCCGAGCCTTTGTGGCGCTGCCGTCCACCGAGCTCACTGATGCGTGTCCCTGCGATCTGTCACGTCGCTGCTCTCAACTGCAGTATTTTTAAGTGCTGAAAATAACTGGGACGAGGAAAGGAATCTATTGTGAGCCATTATTTGTCCCATTTCGCTAAAATGGCGGTCTGCCAAGATTCTTCAAAGAAAATAAACAAAAATTCAATGTAACTGTCAAACCAAGCATGAATACAAAACATTGTGGAGACGAAACGAGAATTGTATTATGTATAATGTATTAATGAAATGGTTATCATCAAATTATTGTTGTGCCATTTGCTTTCTTTTGCAGTCGGTCCTTTCCATTATTTTTGAAAGTACCCATGCACAGCAAGGGATCCTAAGAGCGCTGTTTCAAAGTAAATACCGGTAGCTTGAGAAAAACATCGCTTTTCAGAAGTCAGAATTAAGGTATTAATCGTATATGATTACTCGGTAGCCGTGGCTGAAGGTGTCGTGCGGGCACAATGTGATACGTACGCGGCCGGCTGCGTGTGAAATGGAGGGGGTCGGCCTTCTCAGATCCTCGAGCGAGGAGCCGCGGGGAGGAGAGGGGAGGGGAGGGTCCGTGCAGCAGGAGTGTGGCCGTGCGGGAGCAGGTGGGGGAAAAGACCAACATCCAACTGATCTAATGACGCCTCAACTTCTGAGCTGTGCGAACAAACGGCTTCCATTGCACAGTCCCAATTAACTCCAGGGGTGGGTGTGGGTGATGGACAAGTCCATTATTAACATCTGAGAAGCGCCGCGGTGACTCCAGTCAAGCTGAAATGAAAGAAAAGGGGTCTTGAAGAAAATCTCGAACGCAGGGAGAATGCGCGGCACGGTTCACTGCTTCGATTGTGCTCCGATCGCTTTCTTCCAGCGGTTCCTAAATGTAGCCCGAGGAACGTGCCCCTCTGCTCATTGCAGACAGAGAAAACAGCTCGGCCCTCTGTTAAGTTAACAGGTTGTGGCTATCGTCAGGAAGTCCACAGATTGCGTGCGCTAGTTCATCCCTACAACGCAAAGCTGACTAATACAAATTTAGGCTCAAATTCAGCTTTATTGCCATGCTGATTTGTCTGTCATTCTGGGTAACAAATTTGAGCAGTTATTTCACTTTTTCAATTCTAGCAGAAAGAATAATTTTCCCTCATTTTGCTGATGGCTCCTATTAATGTGTTCTAAATAAATGTATGAGAAACACACACTTAGATTCATTTTTTTAAAAGTTCAAGACAAAGCATCATGTGAGTAGAATGAACATCGGCATTAATAATTTCATGAGGTGCATTAGATACATTCTCAGAGAGTACAATTTCTGATTTGGATGGTGAGGTTACTAAATTGGCTTCTCTAAGCTGAAATTTTACTGGGTCTTTTGCATTAATATAGGAGGCTGTTCCCTACCACTCTCAGGCTTGAGAATAGGCCATTACAAGCATTACACTCAAAGGATTGAATTGTGGCCTGACCTTTATTAAAGTTATTAAAGGATTCATTGCGCACAGCAAAAGGATTGACTTCCATCCCAAGTCCTGTAATTATTCATTTCTGCAGTAATAGAAAATGTCACCTATAGTGCCGTAGTTTCTGCTACTGCCAAAGGACGTTTAGCTCTGCTGCTGAAAATGCGAGGAATCACAAAAGCCAAGGTGGAGCCCATGCCCGCAGTTTTTCTGCTAAAAGGCTGCGCTTGTAGCTTGAGAAAATGTATTTTCAGCTTCATGCACTGGTCCACTGATAATGATGTAGGAGAACATTACTCCTTCCTGTTTTTTTTAAGATTGGCTTTATTATGATAATATATAACTGAAACATAAGTCAAAATGAATACATGTCATGCCATTTTTATGAGTGGAACAGCAGATAAAGGAATTTAAGTTAATCTTTCATATTTTGTTTTCTTTATTTTTGTTTTTATTTGCAAATTTTCCTTATATTTAAAACTGGAGAAACAAAAGTGATTGAGGTAATAGGAAAAAACATGTTTTCTACCTAGTCAGAAAGTGAGGAACCAACAAGCCAAATTTGGCCAGATGCCAAATATAATCAATGAGCTTCATTTGAAAAGCCTGTCAAGAACTTTGGATGTCACTTGCAAACTGATTAGCGAATATAATTAACAAGTGAGGTAGGTTCATGGAAAACTGACAGTAATCAATGTCAAGGATATAGTTATGAAAGATTAAAATGACTTTCACCACTTGGCCTGTTTCTATCACCACTTGATGATGCACACAGGAAGATTTAGGCAGGCCCAATCCCACTAAATTGTCAGCCTTCCTGACAACTGTAAAACTGAAGAGGGCAGTATTGGAAATGATACTTAGCCAACAGTTAACCACAATGTAAATAAGCAAGCTGTGGCTTCTGGGTGATATTATTCAATGAGTTACGTTTACCAGAAATCCAGAAAAATATTCAGGGATGCCAGTGTTAATATGGATTCTTATTTTTCAAATTTGATTTATTTATTAAATAATCACAAGCATTAAACAGCAATACTAGATATGTTAATTCAATGTTTATTAATACAACTTTATCAATAATTTATTGTTATTATTAAGCATCAATAGTTATCACGAAAACAAATTTTAACGCCTTATAACTTTTTATGCTGCAACATAAAAAATGCACAAATGAATCATCATTTGTTTTGGCCTACAGTCTGCACATACACTGTAGGAGCTTATTCTAAAGAGGGATCGTGCAGAATAAAATCAAGCCAGAGGACAGATCTCAGTCTTTCCTATTAGTGCCACTTATGTTACTTGACATTGCAGAGGGTCCCCTTCACTTTGAGAGGAATCAACTGACAATACAACACTACATGTGCATCCACCCATGGTCCTGTGTGTTTGTCCAGCTTGACACAGTCACTTGGTCCTGGTGTAATTGAGGGCTTGACCCCTCCAGCAAGTGACCAACAGGTCAAAACTGCTGGAGGAGGAACAGGGGTGAAACTGCCCACACAGTGTTTCCTAGACAACCTATAACTATCACTGTGCTAACCTTCCCCTCTGTAAAGATTCCATTGGACTGGATTTGATTGAATTTATTTTACTGTATTGTTAATATGGTACAAGTTTTGTCTATTGTTGTTTAAAATCTGCTTTTCGGATTATATCCAAAGGATGTGTGGTGATCGAAACAATGCTAATCATTCACAAACATGCAATACCTCATAACACACTCCACGTTCAAAATTGCTATTTATGGATGAAGTTATGAAAAAATAATCCGACAATTTAAGGTTAGTAATTTCAAAGTTTATTTAATATGTTTTCTTGCAATAAATAATAATTATTATTATTATCATCATCATCGTCACATAGTAAATAGCGTACATGTTGAATGTGTACTGACTTAAACAGTTGCCCGAACAGTGACACAGTCCAGTAGCCTAATGCAATGGTTCCACCAGTCCACATGAAAACAGCTAAATGTATTCTTACGGAACATTTTGTATAGAGATAATTTCTGAATGTGGCGGTCACTACAGCAGTCTCATTTGCCACTCAAACAGAATCAAGAATCCTTTAATATCTAGTATTTTTCCATGATAAAAAAAGAAAGTATCCGAAACAACACGAACTGATATTACTTGGTCATTCAGTGCATGGTCGGAAACAGAAAAGTGACTGATCTTTCAGCGTTTTTTAACCTAGGTTTCCCGTCCGCTAGCCTGCTCCAAGCTGCCAGTTCGCTGTTCCACTTAGGCGCCTATTCATGAGAAAGGGGTGCGGGGGAAAAACAAAATGCCAATGGCAGCTGTTTGTTTACGGTTTCCCACGATTCCTTGCCAATTAGCCATCGTCATCCCGTCAGCCGCTTGTCTTCTCTCATTAGCCACCGCTCAGTGGACAAGGACCCGCAAAGTGGTGCTATTGGCCTACTGTACATCAGCAATGTGGCTCTCCTCCCTCTTTTTCCCTTCTGTACCCCATTCCGCCAATATTTTTCTTTATATAAGGGGGCGTAAACAGTTCATGGGCTTGGAGCTAAATTCCAATCCTTTTGAAAATTCATTCTTTTAAGGACGAAGGTCAGATTATCTAAATGCGAACGTGTATAGTGATGGTATAATTGTATCTAATTTCAACTGGAAATATTATTATTATTATTATTATTATTATTATTATTGTTGTTGTCGTTGTTGTTGTTGTTGTTGTTGTTCTTCTTCTTCTTCTTCTTCTTCTTCTTCTTCTTATTATTATTATTATTATTATTATTATTATGCCTACATCACAGATGTGTATGTGTGCGTGTGTTTGTGTGTTGGATAGTTGGATGGCAAACAAGACGGTCAAGCTTATTCAAACATTCTTCAAGTATTAGAGAGCAAAACTGTTTGGTATTTACAATAATGAATATAAATCTGGATTATTGTCACGTTACAAAACTTTCCCATTTACAACTTTACTGTGAAGTAATTATTTTTAAAAAATGGTTATGATGAAACAATGACTAATGTTTCAGAAGGTATAGGCCATTGAATTACCCAAAAGAAGATGGTGCTAATGATGATGATGATTGTAAGGAAGAAGCCATTATTTCTGGAGTAATAATAATAATAATAATAATAATAATAATATGCAGAAGAAGAAGTGCATATTTATAACATAGCTAGGGGATGCACAATGTATGGCTTAAGTTGATAATAATTTAGTAGGCTCCATCAAAACCGTGGTGAACCACAGAATTTGAACAGCCAATAATCATAACCCTATTGAATCAACAAAATCAAATTCATGACCTCCCATGAATTGAGCATTATAATTTTAGCCTATATGATAAAGAGAGTAGCTTCCTGTATTACTATGAGAACATTTGACTGTACTGTGCAAATGGCCTACCCATTGCTGTTTCAATAATAAAGACTGCGTTTTAGGACCTACAATATCTTGGCGTGGAAATAAACGAACGTAGGCGGTACAAGGACACAGCATTTTTTTTTTAACCCATTTTTTAATTGGGTCCAAATTTGAGGTAATGACCGTAACCGATTGCTAGGCCTGCCGAATGCACATGCATGAAAAGGACGGAAAACAAAGGATCTTTATGTGATTGAAAAATTGTGCTCACCCAGCTCACCCTTGTCTATCGTGTCTTGGGAGCCTTCCGCTTTGCTTTTTAGGAGGGGTGATGTCATAATGTTTCAAACGGTATTGCTGAACTTTGGACCAGTGTTTGTCAGAGTAAGAATGCGTCAAAAGACTATGCTCTAATGAGGCTGCCTCTTCGCACGCAAAAGTTTTGTAGGGCGAAAGTATAGAAGAGACGGGGTCTTCGTCTAAATGAAAAAGATGATGTACCCACAATGGCAGTCTTGTGTCCCAGGATTACCGAATAAAAACACTGATTGCAATATAGCTGTTCCTGGTACGTTTAATGTACTGGCACAAAGCTTCACAATGAAAGGAATGGAGTCTCGCCCATTATAAAGTTAGATGGCAGTGTAAAGCATAAGCTTACCGCCTTCACAGGCAAGAGGCTCAGTTCTAAATTCCATCATATGAGCTTGTCGGAATGTTGAAGCGACATGACTGACAGTCTTTCTTTGTTAACGAGTGCAGACCTTGTTGGGGTCTCAAATTGTTTATGAAATATTTCAAGGATTATTCACTGACACTTGTAGACTCATGCAATTTATTTTAGGAATAGCAGTCCCAGACATTTCTGGCTCTACCACCATGTCAAGGGGATCCTTTCAAAAGTGCAGTTAAAAAAAAAAAAAAAAAGCAGTAGCCTGCTTCTGTCGTTTTAATGCCCACACCCTTCCGACTGTGGACCAATCAACTAGACTACTTATTCAGGACGATTATCTCACATTGTATACATTTTATTTGTTGTAGATCAAAATACAATTTAAAATCTCACAGAGCAGGCGAGATTGCCTATAGATTAACTGAGTGTGGCCCTAGACGTGATTTAATCTGGGGAAACTGAAGCAGTGTGGTGAAATAATTTTTGATCCCGACGAATCTTAAAACCGTTCAACCTATAGTGGTGTTGGGTAGATAAATCATATAATGAGTATCCCCAGTGAGAAAATACAGCAAAATACTAAATTTGAAATTTCTCGCAAAATTGCCAATATAACGGAATTAGGCTATAGGCTATGACTGAACCCTTGCTAAATGAACCAGAAAAAGTCAACAATCACGACTTATAAGAATTCTGGCTAAGGCCACATATTAAAGTTATACACGCATTACATATCTGTGCCATATATTATACAAATAGGCTTTCTGTACATAACCATGAAAATACAATATCTGCAGGACTAGTGTAAATGTGTTATTGGGAAAACAAATATAAATAAATATGCAACAGATATGCTACGAGCAGTGTTTTCAGTTGTTTTGCAATACACCCATTTTATAGGCTATATTCTGCCACAGCATCTAGTGAGATGTCTTTCTCTTTCTCTAGTCTAACACCAAAACCAGACAGCAACAAAGACGTTCTTCTTCGAGTTTCCGGAAGAGGGCGTGCTCTCTTTATCTGGATTTGCGAAATGTGATGGGGACTGTAAAGCGGGACATAAAAATACAACCTTGCCATTATAAATACTGTAAATTTCGCTCTCACGTGTTTGTAAAATCATTGTCCTTTTTCTAAGACTGTCCCAACCACAGACACAGAGCCGATAGACTTCCATTTGAAAACAAGGCGACCCTGTACGTGCTTTTCGCTCGCATCAAAGGAATTATTATTATTGCTTCATTTTGGTTCTCCTCTCACATCCCTTTCAGAACCTCTAGACGTATATATACCGTGCTCTTTAGCTAAAGCGTCTTGGTCCAACGCTAGTTTATTACATCTAATTCAGATCACCAGAATAAGGAGAACCAAACAATATGCTAACCGAAACATCATAATGAGCAACATATTGTATGCATGTCCATTTTATTATCTCCGTAATATATAGATGACGTCAGATTGATGATCTGGTGTACGCAATTCGGTGTATATTCTCATCAGTTTCGTTTTTTCTAAACGTACACAGTAAAGTCTGAGTTAAATCAGCTCTTACTGGTACATATGTTCCCTATTGGTCTTATAAGTATACTCAGAGTTGAATTAAAACTGGACATTTTACTATGTAGGATAGTTTTGATGAATTACTGTCACTTGACTAGCGTTAAAAGAATATTTATATAATTAGCTCTATATGTCTGCGAAGAAAACAAGCAAATAAATGAATGTATATGAACAATTAAAAGAGTCATCAACAAAATGTTCATAAAACTGGCGAGAAGTAGATCTGAATGCAGATAAGTGCACTTGGCACGTTTCTGGCTATTTTTCTGAGTGGCTGACCACCTGGAAAAAAATAAAACACACACACACTCTGTCTCACACACTCTCACACACGCACGCACACACACACACACACACACACACACACAGCAAATTTTGGTATTTGGAATGAATGTGTACATGAATGCATGACCATCAAATTGACTCTAGCCCAGAGTTAAACTAACTCTTTTCTGGGAACAATTGTGGGAGGTAAAATATTACTTCCATTTAGAAGATTGTGGAATCCATTTTAGAAGCTGGAGCTGAGAACGTATCCCAGCATGCATTGAGCAAGAGGCAGGAATACAACCTGGACATTGTGGCACACATGTCATGCAGTCACATGCTCATTCCTACAGGTAGTTCAGAATTTCCCATTAGCCTAACCTGCATGCCTCTAGATTGTGGGAATACCAGGCGGAAATCCACATGGACATGGGGAGAGCATGCAAACTCCACACAGAAAGGCTCTGATTTGAACCTCAAAGTGTAAATTAGGTAAAATTGTGTGCCTGAAGTTAATAAGTAGATAACTAATTGGTCAAAGAAAAAATTGTATGTTTATATATATAAACATTATATATAATTTTTTTTATTTTTTATTTTTAATTTCTGCACAGAATGTGATGACTCTACATTACAAAAAGTGAACCATTGCTTTCTAATATTTTTGTAAAAGTGGCACACTATCAGAGTAAAAAGAGTGTCTTATGCATCTTTTTTAACCCCGCAGTTATAAAATTAGAAGTCATAATCAAAGTTAAGCACAACACATCTATTACAGAATAAAAATCAATTATGATGTGTGTTCTGTTGTAAAAATGAGGGTTATGACTCAATAAATGTGAAGTATGAAACAGTTTTTCCCTGATTTATTGATGAGTGACAGGTTGTTTGTTTATGAACCAACGCAATAAGACACAATAGACACAATGAGCACTTCCAACTTAGGCTTGTGCCTTGATGATTTTCCAAAGACACTTCTGTGTATTAACAGTTCTAGAATTCTGTAAAACCTGCGATCTGGTAACCCTTGGACTATGTTTGGGCGTTATTTATCTATTTAAACAATTGCGATTTACATGTTAAGCCAGTAGAATAAATCATTTTTATGTTTGGTCTGTGAAGAGTGACCTGTAGAATTTAATTTGTGAGACCCACCACGGTATTTTTATTTGTGGTATGTCTGCATTATTGCCTGAATTCAAAGTTTAGAAGTCAGATGAATTCCCTTAACTGTCACATTGTTTGGTGTATAAATTGGATCAGATGATATTGCAAACCACATTATCATCTGAACTGAGTGATGGATAGCTGTCAATGCATACAAGCAATTTTTCTATCATTAAACCATGTACTGATTATAAATTTAACAAATACAAAAATAAATTTCTGTTATATCAGTAGAGATGGTGCGCAAATTAGAATGTACAAAATTAGAATGTACCTCCAGACGAAGTGTGAATGTAAGCCATAAAAAAGCACTGTGGTTGTATTCCCTCATCTAGGACTTAAACCTGCAAGCTTTCGGGAGTTTTGGCCACAGTTCCCCAAAACACACACCCTCCCCTGTGCATTTTGGAAGCGCACACTTCTCCCCAAGAAAAATATTTTAGGTTACATCTCCCAAAATGTCAAAACAATTTCATTTTCTTTGGGGAAATCAACGAAAATACTTTTTGAATCTCCAGAATTTGTGGCATTACTAACCACCCATTCTTTAATATTCATTTGTTACAGTACATTACATTACATTACATTACAGGCTTTTGGCAGACGCTCTTATCCAGAGCGACAGTATGTTAGTAATCGTTAACAGATAGTAATAACTGATGAGTATTCACAATTAACTAAAATAATGCAGTTTATATAAAACTTTAGTCAATCACCAAATATTTCCTTTCAGTTAAAATTTTATTTTTTACTTTTAGAAATCAGTGCAGCACTCATTAATGATAAGTAGTACACATATTTTGTCTCTCAATATAGTAACCCTGTGAGTACAGAGCAACAGCGCACAACATATAAAAAAAAATATTATACTATGAAGTAACTAAGATGACAAATATAGATTAATAAAATAGATAATTTTGCACATTTTGATTTGAATCACTTTGAATTTCTTATGTTAATATTGTTCGTTGGGACATAAAGTGGTATGCTGTCTTTAGTGTGGGTGAGTGTGAAATTGCCTCTCTGGCCCAAGGATTAAGTGATCAATGGTGGTGCATCTTTAAAATTATTCTTGCATGGTAATGCTGGGAACTTGATATTTGGCAGAGTAAAGCATGGACAAGATTGTGATACATGTTTAGGATAGTGAATAGGCATAATCCACATTAGTATTTGATTATTAGGTAAATACACATATTAATCAGCAGTTCAAATGACATGTCCACAGCCACTGTCCATTCCAGTTTTATTATAAATATAGCTTTACACTGTTGAATGATGAAACATTCAAAAGAACAGTTTTTATGTCAGTTATCATTTATAAATACCAATGGGAAGGGTTAAGAAACAAGGAACCAAAAAATGGTATTATCCAGATCCAGCTTTCTCTGAGAAGTATACTTCTATTTATAGAAACCTCTAAATAATGTTGGCAATGAAGCCAAGAATCATCCTGTGAAATCACACGGTGGTAGAAACCCCCTTCCCATTGTATGTTTTAAAGGTCTTTGAGCAAGTTTGCAACACATACTGCAAAGGGAAATCCATAACCCAAGTAGACTTAGTTCATGGTAAACCATTGATTAGCTCTTTAGAGGGGACTAGCAGAGCAGAGCCTGGCATTGCCTGGAGGGAATGCACACTGGCAGTATGGCAGAGCAGAGCCTGGCATTGGCTGGAGGGAATGCTCACTGGCAGTATGGCAGAGCAGAGCCTGGCATTGGCTGGAGGGGAATGCACTCAGGCAGTCTGTAGTACTGCTCCCACACGACGTCCTGTGCGTGTGTCATGCGGTCTCAGGCAGACCCAGGCTCACCACGCTGCCCTCTTGAGAAGAGTATGTGTGCAGGGGGGTAATGCCTCATTGTGCCTCCAGTCTAGGCTGGTGGGGGTGCAGTTCACAGCCACAAAAGCAGCTGACTAGACTGGCCCGGATTAGCATTTGTCGCCCTCTTTTTCGTCTGACTCTAATCTTGCAGATCATACACCGGCCAGGCCTTTGTGACTGAGTAAACTCTGAATGTGGTCACAGTTGTTTTAAAGGGTTCCAGGAGTTTGCACAAGACAAACATAATCAGGCATAAAATTCCTGAATGCAAATACATATTTTCAATGATGGTGAAGAAGCCTTTTTTAATTAATTGAATAAAAGCTTTGGGCTTAGTGTTAGTATTTTCATACAAGAATATGAAAGTTTTATTTGTGCCAGGTTTGTCAGAGCAGAAACTGGAATGTGACATCAACATAAAATGTCATCTAATTTAACTTCAGCCTTTCTTAGTCACTACAGAAAGCATAAATACTACATCTGACGAAATACACTGCTCAGTTATGGTCCACAGAAAAGTTTATACAAGGTCTGATTGGTGCGATCGGTCCAGCTGAAATTGCTATACGATACAATCCATTGCCTTCCACCTTGTAGGCACAGCATTGGCACTCAAAACAAGATTCACATGCCATTACCCGCTATCCCTAAATCATCCAGTAGGAATGGGTGTCACCCACAACCCCCACTACATCCGCGGCTAAGGTGCAGGGGGTATTGGTGGGTTTGTGGTACGGCCATTAGCATGAAAAAACCTCCTGTTTCTGTGAACTTATTTGACCTCTGACCTCCCCCTTTGTTCCCCTCAGACAGCAAATTGCCGCAGTGGTGAAGCTGAATCCCACCCTACCTACCACTCCCTCATCCTCCGCCTTCTCCCCCCTCCCTCTCTGTCTGGCCGATTACATTCGAGAAAGGGTTCCAGAGAAAGGGGTGGGGGGTTTCAATCAAGTTATTTAATAATAAAGTCAGTTCCCAAGCACCCTTCCCCACCCAGCCACCCCCCCCCCCCCCAATACCCGCCCATCCCAAAACACACACATGCACAGCGACACACTCCCACACTCACCCAGACTGGCTGGAGGACTTCATCTCATTGGCCATTCTCTGGCTGTCTTCTTCGTCTGCACCCCCTTTTATTCCCGGTGTTTTAATTAAGAGTTCGAACCCTTAAAAGTGACATTGGTGGGGGAGACTCTTTTCAGACATTTGGGTTTTTGTGTGTTTGTGTCTGGTTTGGCACTTAAGGGTAACAGCTTAATCCCACGAGCATGCCATTGATTTGAAAACACATGTAGTACACAAGAGTTCCCACCAGTTGGAAATTTAAAGCATATTGACGTCCAATTTCAATGGCTTGGCATGCAAAAAGTCAAAGTAGTTTATAATGCGTTAATTTCTGGTGAATGTGTGGCAGTGTTTCTGATTTACAATTTAATTTCTAAATCCTTCGATCTACTGGCCATGAAAAATGACAATTATTTTGTGGCATTCACTTCCCACATATAATCATATAATATATTACTAATTCTCTTCTCTGTTATTTTGTTTAATTTATCACATTATTTAAATCAGTTGTGCTGTCTAAATGAAGAAAGATATAGCTGGGATCACTGTGAAAAGCATAACTCACCTCCTCAGGCTTAGGTATCAAAGCCCGATTTCACTTGAGTTTGGAGGTATGCTGGTAAAATTATTTCAAGAAGACAGTTATCAAGGCCTGGCATGATTACTGTACTATTGGGAATAAAGCTATGATTAAAACAATTTTAGGCCGCATGATACCCAGAATACTCAGAAATGACCAGCACTCCACTATTTGTGCTTTTCTTGCTAATCAGAGGGGTTTGTTATTCATAAGGCCGCAACTTAAACCTGAAATTTGTTCTGTGTGGGTCAGTGAAAACAACCACCTTCCAATCAAATAAATAAATAAATAAATAAAAATCCATATAACAAAATTGCAAACAATTACAAATCTCCTTGCATGCCTTTACACTTGGGAGTTTGTTTTTAGGAGCAAGAAGGGTATTTTGTTGCTATCTGTCTCTGGTGTAGCTGAAGGAATGGGGATAGGGGACACAGTTCAGGCAACTCATATTCTGACAAAGTGCTCTCATTGTCCAGACAAGTGCCATCCTGAGTTGTTTCTACACAAATTCTCAGACTCACCGGTGGGCCTGTAGCTGTTAAACATTTGTTTCCCATCAGGCTAAAGTGTCAGGGGAGGTTTGGAAGAGTAAACAGATGGTGGGAAAGTGCTGTTGATGACCAACACTTCCTCTAATTGTCTTGCACGAGTGGCTGGAGAGTCCATTCACATATAAGGGGTCACTGTCCATTGTTCTGCCTCTATAGTTAAGTTGGACACACAGACCTCGAGTGCCCGACCCCTCCACAGCGAGAGCCTAATCTACAGGGCTGACCACCCCAATTCAGAGGTCATGCACCGCGTGTTTCGGGCTTGACCTCTGTCGTCATATTGTCACCATATGGCCATTAGAATAGTTCCCGCTTTTAATTGTACCTTCAGTTGCTCCAGAAATTCTCTGCCTGAAAAAGGTATTGTCTGTTGAATTACTGATTCCCACTGCATTGCTATTCTATTGTTTCATGTTATTAGCCCCCCCCTCCCCCCCCGCTCTGCCCGTGAGTCTAATTTATAGATTCATTTTTGATGGAGGGAGAATAAGAACAGAGATTTTACTTTTGCAAATGCTGTTTTTGTTGATTTCATTAAATGCTTTGAATGGTATGGGAAAAGTATGGACTTTGCACAATGCGATACAGTTAGATTAAATAAGGGTCTTTCTTAACTTGTTCACACGTTACTTCAATAAAACATATCAGTCTGATGGGAAATTATCATACCAGGCCCAACTAACTAACAAGATTTCTGTCATATTTTACATTTAAATTTTCATGTTTACATAATTGTACTTTAAATATGCTGATAAAAACAGCATAATAAATTAGTCTCTGTGTATGCTATGAACATGGTATAAGATTATAGGTGCTGCCAATGCATTGAATAAAGGTGCAGTGTTTGAGATTTTATACCTCCTGACTGCTCATCATAACTGACTGATGGGGTGCTATCATCAGGTCTTCCGTGGAGAGACAGAGAAAGTCTCACCTCTGAATTGCGCTGTGAAACTGCTTAATTGGAGGTGTTGTCGGAGGAAGCAGCGCATTGTGCTTCTATGCGACAGTCGTGTGAGAGCGCATCCCCGCCGCCCGGTTTCCTGCAGCCTTCCCCGGTGTCCCTGCACTCATTAAAGGTGACTTACTTACATCTCGGGCTAAGGACCGGGCTCGCCGGCACAAGGGCAGCACCCCGCCCAGGATGCTAATCGCTGGTTAATGATTTAACCTTCTGGTACGGCGTCCGGCGCAACCGCGCCGCTACACATTTTAATTCTCTTTAAAGTGTGCATACGCAAACAGGGCCAGAGGTCGGGAACGCGCAGGACGGCCGAGGTAAATAATTGATCTGCCTCTCGTCGTGGCCGCGGCAATGAGACGGCAACAGGACGAAGCCCAGGGATGAAAGCTGGGGAGGGAGATGGAGAAAAGAAGGGCTGGGCATTGAGGCCGTGCGGGGAAAGCCTCCTTGCAGGGCCCCCCTCGCCTCTTTATCTCTCTCCGTGGTGACCGGGCGCCGGCTGTGACGGGGAGTAATCCCATCAGAGGAGCAGGAGGCTGGGCTGGGACCTGAATGACTGGGAACATGTGGATTACAGGGGAGGACAAGGAACCTGAGGGGATCAAATGCAGCCGGACACAGAATAGCCTCAGAGAGACACGCGGTGAAAACACTGGGGGGTGGTGCAGACACCTATGTGGGAAGACCCTGAAGTGTGGTCTGCCTGAGAAAAAACCTGCCTCCTATCAAGACACTTAAATGTATGAGTACTGCATATGCGTGTGACTGGCACTTTAGGAAGGTAAAATCGGTTTGTATGCGTGTAGAGTGTCCCCAGTGTTTTCTTTATTTTATTGGCTTTATATTTCATTTGTGACAGTTCTTGACCCTTATAAACTTGCTCTTTTCTTCCACCTTACTATGAGGAGTGCATATCACTGTTCCTTGTGCATTTGTTTAGATCCTACCCACCTTCCAATTCTTGAATCTTGATGTGCACATTTTTAGAAATAATCTTTTTACAGCTTTCTACTTAAGTAACATTAGTATATATTATATTTATTATATTGGATTTGAAATTAAACTGTGAATATCAGGTTGAAATTCAGATTGTTAGCTTTAATTTGCCAGTATTTACATCCATACCAGGTGAACCATGTAGAAATTAAGTAGCTGTTTCTTAGCCAGCGGTGTTGCATCATTAGTTCATGCACAAGGAAGCTAACAAAAGGTCTGCAGTTGATTCTAGCTGTGGAATTTGCATTTGGAATCTGTTAATGTTTTCCCTCAACGCAAGGACCAAATGCCTGGGACCAAATGCCAATGCCAGGCAGAAAAATCGGTATTCATCGGCATAAATCGAGACATAGGCAAAGCATTGGGTGCATCAGAATAAACTGTTTGGTACATTGTTAAGAAGTAAGGGTCCCCACTCCTTGTTAAAATATGATGGAGATTGTGTTATGGTTTGGGAATGTATGGTTGCCACTGGAACTCACTCACTTGTCATCATTGATGATGTGCCTGCTGATAGCAGCAGCAGGATGAATTACGAAGTGCACAGAAACATCTTGTCAGCTCAGATCCAACCACATGCCTCCTTCATTGGATGGTACTTTACTCTGCAGCAGGACAATGACCCCGAACACACTGTTATACCAGAAAGTGGAATGTCCTTTACTGGCCAAGTCAATCATCCGCTGAAGGTAAAAAGCCCCAGAAATAAAAAACTGAAGCAGTACAAACCTGGCAGAGCATCACCAGGGAAGATACTCAGCATCTGGTGATGTGTGTGGGTCACAGACTTCAGGCAGTCATTGACTGCAAAGGATTTGCAACCAAGCGCTTAATATGACAACATTGTTTATGGTCATTTGTCCAAGTACTTCTGCTCCCCTAAAATGTAGGAACTATGCATAAAAACAGCTGTAATGGATCACTTGATATGGATGTAAATTCCATAATTCAAATTAAAGCTGGCATTCTACACTTTACTCTCATATTTATTTCATTTCAAATCCAAAAATCGTGTCACCACCCAAATACATACGGACTAAACAGATATATACTGTATGGGCTCTGTGCCTTCTGCTTTGTCCTGTATATTGGAGTGAGAGAGTTAGGTTGATGCAATCACATTTATGTATAACAGTGTAGAGGATGTGTATATATATATATGTGCATATGTCTGTGTTTGTGTTTGAGTATATATATGTGTGTGTGTGTGTGCGTGTGTGTGTGTGTGTGAGTGTGTGTCTGTGCACGCGCTTGTGTGCGTGTCTGTGTGCGTGTGTGTATCTGTTTGTGGAAAGGCGCTTCGGTGTGGCAGCTCTCCAAAGCGCGATTCTCCACCCTGCCTGACTCGCTGCCATTACACACACTCACACACACAGAGCCAGTTGCCACGGCAACCAGGAGCCAATGTGAAAGCGACGAAAAGAGAAAGGTGGAGGGGAGCGTGGCGCCAGTCCGGTGAGCGGCAGCTGCGGAATGCCACTGTGCCACTGTGTGTGTGTGTGTGTGTGTGTGTGTGTGTGCGCGGACCCTATTCTCCCTGATAGACCGCATTGGGAGACCAGCTCTCATCACTTAAAGTGTCATCGACAGGCAAGCTCAATTCCAGACTCCGCCTTCCTCATGCTCCCATGTCTCTGTTCAAGGAGACCAAGCAATGGCTTCCTCCCACAGACACATTTAGCAAGCCAGAATAAACACACATGCACACACACACACACACACACGCATATACAAAAGTGAGGAAGAAATAAACACATTTTCTGAAGTCATCAACTCCCCCTGGGACTAATCAGCCCTTCCGATGAATGAAAGGGAGATATCTGCTGCTGTGTGGTCGGTGATCTGCGGGTCACGAGTCAGACCGCGGACTCCTCGAGGGCTGAACGCCACATTCAGCGCGGACAAAGAGGGGTCGGCTCCCGAGTTCCACCGCATTGACCTCTCATTGCGCGGTGGGTTGAAAGGTGACGAGAGGAGACTGACAATAATGTGTTTCTGGCAAAATGGTCTTTTGGTCAGCTCTGAACCGTGGTCTGGACACACACTCACACATATGTTCCTGTCTCAATTATAGCCCTCACATAAAAGCCCAGGAGCATTGTCCTTCTGTTTAAAGAATTTGACATTTCCCCTCACTTTTGTACCAGATTATCGTGTGCTTGAATCAATATTTGCTTAAAATCTGTCATCTTACTATATTGTAAAATTAATACAAAAGTCCAGCTGAATAGACATGAACATTTAGTCTATTTTTTTTATACATAATGGACATGCATTTGTATCAATCTATTGTGAAAAATGTCTGAAAATGGACATATTAAAAAAGAAATATGAAAAAAAATAGAATGAGGTTCTATAACCTTGGAAATGCAGTGGACGCCAGTCACTTTTTAGTTGTGAGCTGCTGCTTACCCATATCCTCTATGACTAGAATAACAGCTGGATATGTGTAGCACATTTCAATGATGCTAACAGCTACACTACTCATGACAATATGTAATTTATTTATTCAGTTTATACACTCGTCTAAACAGACATATTTGCTTTGGAAGGCTGAGGTATAGTACCAAGCAGAAGGGAACAGTTACAATAGCTCAGAGGCTGCTTCAAACGTGCCTCAGCCTCTCCGCTTACAAGACTCGGAGACTGAATCTGACGGTTCCATTCCGCTGCCTGGCAAATGCAAAATGTTTCACCTTGGACTCGAAGGCTCTGCTTGATAAAGTCTCACACATTTGCCAGCGATATCACATGTAATTCACCTAGAGCCGTTGAGTCTCTGGCAGTGGGAAACATAAATCACCGGGTTCCATCCGGGCTGCGTGTGCATGCGTGTACATGTGCGTGTATGTATTTATGTTCATATGCTAGTGCGTCACCTTTTAGCTCTAATGCACGTCTTGCCTAAACGCAAATATTTGTTTGTGCACGTTTGCTTGGCTGTGGAAGTCTGCAAGAGGAGGAGTGACCATTTTTTAGTTATCCATAATGGATCTCTTGAGAAATATAATCCATCTGCATCAACACATTCTGCTGCGCAAATTGCCAAGATATAAAATCAGCAAACTTTAGATGCACAGTGCAAAAAAAAATTATTTTCTCAGCTCCTCTTTGACCAAGGGGTATATTTTTGACACAAAATGCATTCAGTGACCATGCCTTTCTTTTTCTTTTTTTTCTCACTCAAACTCAAAATGACAACACCTTTCAAAATTCTTTAATTATTTTCTCACTCCGAAGCAAAATTACCACAACTTCCAAAAAGTTAGAATTGTTTTCTCACTCAAACTCAACCACCACTAAAATGCTGTGAGGAACCAGTGACCCTCACAGTCTAAGACATAGTCTAAGGCACATTCAGTCCAGTTTAACTCCCATAAGAAGGCTGTCAGCCAACTGAAACCTGTCTACACCCTGCACCCAGATGAATGCAGAATAATACATTGTTTTATTCCCTTGGGGGGGGGGGGGGGGGGGGGGGTTGTATTTGTCCCAGTTTAAGTCTGGGGAGTGTCTGGGAATTGTAAGGGTTTGGTAGTGGTAATGGGGGGGTGATCTGAGTTAAAATGCAGTCCGTGACAGACTTGAACTTGAACCCCCTAAGGTCTCCTTGACCCTGACTCTTTTCCCTTGCTCCTTTCCCTCCATGCTTGTGGTGTAGTCTTTTGTTGAACTGTCGGCCTTAACTCTTCATGCTCCTCAAACACCCCCTTTTCTCTCTCCGTGGCGGGGCCTATTTTAACCCCTTCATCAGCTCGTCCTGTGAACACCCTGTGGGGCGTTTGTTCCACAATGCTAATCTGACTGGAGGGCTCCATTCCCACAGACCAGAGTTCCTGATATATTCTTTTGTTTTTAAGGCTGTAGCTCACTTAGCTTCCCGCTATCAGTTGGTAAGCAGTATGCAAAGTTATAGACTGAGACCCACACTCTCACAATTTAACATGCAAAGTTGTCTGTCTGACTAAAATAATAATACTAATGAAATTGATAAAGATGACAATGAAAGAAAAGAATCAATGTTAAACTGATCACAGTAAAAGCTTTTGCTTTTCATAATGAACAGTTAGTGGCTCAGGAAGGGTGCCCTTAAATTTCTAAATTCTGTAATAAAATCGAAAACAAATGTGCCTGACACATTTTTCTTTCAGGCATCATCTTTTGCAAATGAATGACCACTGCGTATATTTTCATTTTGCCATTTGTAGTCACGTACATTTGAAGTTGTTTTTGCATTCAACTGATTACTTTCTTGTAACTTGTCATCCAAATATTCAGTCAAATTATTTATTCTTATAAGCATATAAATCAATCAATCTAAATGGAAACAAGTCAAGCCTCAATCATATCAATGGTGGACACATTGCATTACAGCCCGACCATGGTAAATAAAATGAGATGTTGAAACTAGGAAATTTTAGTCTTGAGGTTCTTCAACGGGAATTACTTTAGGCAATTGGATTATGGACCATGGACTAATTTCAGAGCCTCTCTCTATCACCTGCTTATATGGTAACTTTCACCATGTGAAGCCATTTAGGTCGAGAAACACTGATCCCCATACTGGTGAGAGGAGTCATAGCAAGTTGCATTGTTTGGTTCACCGAAGGAATCTGTTCTGCATCAATTCCTTTCTTATATTTTGGTGAACCATTGCTATAATTCTTTGCAAACTTAGATATGCTAATTCAGTCACTGCTTGCTTCAGTGTGGTCTGGAGTAAAATTGTGCACATTTGGACACTGGCTGATTTTCTTTTGTTCGTTTGTTGCAGACATAAAGTGTTCGCTTTAAAGAATCTGTTTAGTGTTGATGAGGTGGCACTGACATGAAACAGAAACAGAACAAGTGGGTGGGGGGCAGGCCAGGGATCTGTCTGGATACCTTTTCTCATGTCCCTTAGCTGATGACAGGCAAGTTTGATGGTTCTTTCAGTAATGGAATCAGCCACTCCAGAAACAAACACTCCCCCGCTCTCTTTCACAGAGGACACACACACCCCCATCACTTAAAGTGTCATTGACGGTGAAGCTCAATTTCAGACTCCTCCTTCCTCATGCTCCCATGTCTCTGTTGAAGGAGACCAAGCAATGGCTTCCTCCCACAGATACAACATTCAGAGAGTCAGATGGAACACACACACACACACACACAGAAAGAGAGAGTAAGAGAGAGAGTGAGAGAGAGAAAGAGAGAGAATCTCTCTCCCTCTCTTTCACTCACACACTGAAAGTATCAGAGCTTAGTTTGCATATGAATGACAACACCATTAGGTCCGGGGTCAATTTGTGGGGAGCTGGGGATAGTGGAGGCTTGTTTGTACAGAAAGCATTACTCACATCATGCACTCCTGACATCTACTTCCCTCTTGCATGCCAGCCAAACTATCTCTTACTTCATCTCAACTCAGCACTAAAGCAGTGAACCCAAAATCATTGGACGATGCAAAATGTCCACTGTTGACCGCACCCTCTATCAGAATACCACAGAACCGAAGTGATCTCTCTTTGAAGACACCCTGCAAGGACTGCAGCGGAACAACTGCCTGGACACCCACATCGGTTACTGCACACAAGAGGGCTAAATAATATTTTCAACCACCCACAAGATCTAGCCTTCTGACTTAAAATAAGCTCTCATTTCTCACAGATGCTCTCTCATTATCCATGCTCAGCTACATCGCCATTGACTGACTCCAGTTTTCATAGGAAGAATCGCATACCTTCTAAAACCTTAACTCAACTCTGCTTCAATAGGCGCAGTCAATGGGAGTGAAAGGGGAGGCAGGGTGTTTGAATAAGTCCTTTTCACGTGGCAGTAATGATGGCTAGGTTTATAAGTTGTTGCGGACACAAATTCAGTGTCCTGGTACCCTGTAAATTTGAGAAGAATAAATTTCCCTCCTCCCAGCTAGATAAAGAGCTCCCAGCGACACATTCCTGCATCTTAATGACACTATGGGGAGGTTTGTGGAACCAGATTGATGCCAAATCACTGCATCAGTCCCACCACCTGAGCACTGAACCACTGTACGTTATGTTCTCGAAGAAGCAGGCACGCACTAATGTACATGTTAAACTGAACATGCCTTAATGGCTTTCACATTTTCCCGTTTTGAAATAAGTCTTACATCATGGCTTGTTGATGTGTGATGCCAGTAAGACTATATGTCCTGGATAAGAGCAGCATTGGCGGTACAGTGATGCTGATGGATATAACAGCGGTAAAATATTAGGACCGTACCCTTCAGTTGAATTGTCCTGTCATCTCTGTAAAAGTAGTCTGTGACTGAACTGCATTAAGGGTAGTCTGCAGAGACTTGATGGCATCAAGGGTACCTCCCGTGGGATGCTATGGCATTGCACATGTCAAAGTTGTCAGGCAAGTTGAGAAGTAAAGTATACTGAGAAATAAAATTCTCATAAGCAGACAATGCTTGCCATGAACAATGAATATGTTCTGAAGACCATTTGAACATGTAAGACCAATGAAGCAAGAGGAACACAAAAGACATCTGTATTATTATAGGGTTAACTGATAGCAAATTGTGACCAGAGGTTTGTTGATGCAATTTTACGTTTGAAATGGAATCTGAAAGTTTTTATGTATCATCTAATACCACATACAGCTCACATACGGCACTGATATAATGCATAAATGTACAAAATACCTAAAAATGTCAATGGTAGATGTCAGGTAAGTCAATCAATAACATTAAGTAATATTTTTCAGTAAAGAAGTATTTCCATTATGTGATGTATTAACATGCATGGGCAGTTCTTTATAGCAAGAATGGCACATGGCAGTGCCTGCTGAAGTTGAAATGAGTAGGCACAATGGAGTAGAAATGAATCTGGAGAAGGATTTAAGTAGCACATGCTGAGAAGTCTTTATTTCACTGACCCTGTCCTTAACTGGCCTGGCCCCGTCCCACCTCTGAATCTGGCTGCACACTAAATCTGATCAAGCCTTTTCGTCCAGCAGCCGCATTGTACAACATTGCGGAAATGTGCTTAATATCAGAGCTCAGTTCATTAAGGCCCTCCCTAAGCTAATGCAACTTGTCTCTTGGCAGACTGACAAAACTGTGAAATCAGATTACAGAGGGATATCAGAACCAAGGAGATAGGGGAGAGAAAAGGTGTTGCAGAGGGCTTGTTAGCATTGAGAACCTTAATGGGGGGGGGGGGGCACAGAGCCACAATACCCCACACAATAAATAAGGCCCCCATAATATTTGCACAGGCATGCAGCTTTATTTGTACAATACTTAACGGTATGGAGGTCCATGGCTGCAAACAACAGTAGGGCATATAGTAAAGCTTCAAGACACAAAAGCACCATAGTTCCATACTGGAGTCCATGCAACTCCTAAATATTTGTATTTATTTGATATTAGCCTACTGGTGTTCCACTTATAAAATCTAGATTTCAAAATTATATTCTAGATAAATTTGTTTTTGTTTTTTTTTTCATATAAAAATCAATGGTTTTATATTGGAAAAGTGAGAATAATAGTGA